>NW_022995373.1:2276283-2439928 GCF_004354385.1 Drosophila innubila
AACAAAAAAAAAAAATTTTTGTTAACCTCATAAACAGCGTATAGCTATAGGTCAGTATGAGGCAGACATACCCAAACACATAAACATGTATAACTTTGCAAAACGATACGATTTTCATGCGGAATATCGTTATTTAACGTCATAAATCAGCGTACCGTCCAGTATAGGCTTAGACATAAACACATAAACATGTATAACTTTGCCAAAACTTGACCGATTTTCATGCAGATATCGTCTCGATCATTATTTTTGTTCTCTAAATTAATTCGGTATACAAAATAGTTAACAATAAAAAAAATTTTTGTTACGTCATAAGCTATACGTCAGTATAGTATAGACATGCCCATACACATATAAACATGTATAACTTTGCCAAAACTTGACCGATTTTCATGCGGAATATCGTCTTGATCATTATTTGGTCTCTAAATTAATTCGGTATACAAAATAGTTAACAACAAAAAAAATGTTTGTTAACCTCATAAGCAACGTATAGCTTAGACATGCCCATACACATAAACATGTATAACTTTGCCAAAACTTGACCGATTTTCATGCGGAATATCGTCTTGATCATTATTTGGTCTCTAAATTAATTCGGTATACAAAATAGTTAACAACAAAAAAATTTTTGTTAACCTCACAAGCAACGTCATAGCTATGGCGTCAGTATAGGGTATACCAAACACACATAAATGTATACTTTGCCAAAAAAGGACCGATTTTCATGGAATATCGTCTTGAACATTATTTGGTCTAAATTAATTCGGTATAAAATAGTTAACAACAAAAAATTTTTTGTTAACCTCATAAGCAACGTATAGCTATACGTCCACTATAGGCTTAGAACATACTTAAACACATAAACATATAACTTTGCCAAAACTTGACCGATTTTCATGCGGAATATCGTCTTGATCATTATTTGGTCTCTAAATTAATTCGGTATACAAAATAGTTAACAATAAAAAAAATTTTTGTTAACCTCATAAGCAACGTATAGCTATACGTCAGGTATAGGCTTAGACATGCCCATACACATAAACATGTATAACTTTGGCAAAACTTGACCGATTTTCATGCGGAATATCGTCTTGATCATTATTTGGTCTCTAAATTAATTCGGTATACAAAATATTTAACAACAAAAAAAATGTTTGTTAACCTCATAAGCAACGTATAGATATACATCGTCAGGTATAAGAGCTAGACATGCCCATTTCATGTATAACTTTGCCATTGACCGATTTTCATGCGGAATCGTCTTGATCATTATTTGGTTCTCAAATTAATTCGGTATACAAAATAGTTAACAACAAAAAAAATTTTTGTTAACCTCACAAGCAACGTATAGCTATACGTCCAGTATAGGCTTAGACATACCCAAACACATAAACATGTATAACTTTGCCAAAACTTGACCGATTTTCATGCGGAATATCGTCTCGATCATTATTTGGTTTTTATATTAATTCGGTACAAAGTAGTTAACAACAAAAAAATTTTGTTAACCTCATAAGCAACATATACTACGTCATCGGTATGAAACTGAACATGCCCGCATACATAAATGTATAACTTTGCTAAAACTTGACCGGTTTTCAAAAGCTGCGGAATATCGTCTTGATCGTTATTTGGTCTCTTAATTAATTCTGTACATACAAAAGTAGTTAACAACAAAAAAATTTTTTGTTAACCTCAAAGCAACGTATAGCTATACGTCAGGTATAGGCTTGAACATACCATACATAAACATGTATAACTTTGCCAACTTGATGATTTTCATGCGGAATATCGTCTTGATCATTATTTGGTCTCTAAATTAATTCGGTATACAAAAGTAGTTAACAACAAAAAAATTTTTGTTAACCTCAAAACAACGTATAGCTATACGTAAAGTTATGAAGCTACGTTGTGCTGCATACACATAAACATGTATAACTTTGCCAAAACTTGACCGATTTTCATGCGGGAATATCGTCTCGATCATTATTTGAAGTATAACCAATTGTTCGGTATACAAATGTTACAACAACAAAAAAAATGTTTGTTAGCCTCATAAGCAACGTATAGCTTTACGTCAGGTATAGGCTTAGACATGCCCATTCGCATAAACATGTATAACTTTGCCAAAACTTGACCGATCTTCATGCGGAATATCGTCTTGATCATTATTTGGTCTCTAAATTAATTCGGTATACAAAAGTAAATAACAACAAAAAAAATGTTTGTTAACCTCATAAGCAACGTATAGCTATACGTCAGGTATAGGCTTAGACATGCCCATTCGCATAAACATGTATAACTTTGCCAAAACTTGACCAATCTTCATGCGGAATATCGTCTTGATCATAATTTGGTCTCTAAATTAATTCGGTATACAAAAGTAAATAGCAACAAAAAAAATGTTTGTTAACCTCATAAGCAACGTATAGTTATACGTCAGGTATAGGCTTAGACATACCCAAACACATAAACATGTATAACTTTGCCAAAACTTGACCGGTCTTGATCATTAATTGGTCTCTAAATTAATTCGGTATACAAAAGTAAATAACAACAAAAAAATGTTTGTTAACCTCATAAGCAACGTATAAGCATACGTCAGGTATAGGCTTAAGCATCTCCCAAACCAGAGCGAATAAATCGCAGCGGCAGCGGCGCGAATATATAATTGCATTGCGTCTTATGAATGTATGCACACCAAAGCGGAGCGAATTCGTTTCGACGGCGAATTTGCAGCGTTTTTTTCCAGAACCGCGCATGCAGCGTTTTTTCCGCTTGCTGCCAAGAACGATAAAATTAGATTGCGCAGAAATTTGTTCATGTTCTGCGCTGACGTCACATGTGATGCATGTGTTGAGTTTTGCCTTTTTACATGTTAAATTACTATATTTAGGCTTTTAATACAATATAATTATAATAATATAATACGAGAAGCAGTTTTAACTTATAATCATTCACTTTTATTGAAAAATATTTATTAAAATCATCACATGTGACGTTTTGCGTTTAGCTGTTTATGCGCAATGTCTTTTTTCATGGCTGTCATTGGCGAAGACATTTTTGCGAATAAAGAAACCGCGAATAAATTCACCGCGGTGTGAACACACTTGCGATTTTGGCGCGGAAAACATCACGCGGTTTATTCGCGCCGCTGCCGCTGCGATTTATTCGCTCTGGTTTGGGAGATGCTTAATATGACCACATGCAATGAATATTCTACCATTTCTTAGCGAGGGTTGCTCTTAATATTCTAATACCACTCGCAAGATAAGAATATATGTTTATTTATAAACACAATACGTCAGTCTGGACAAACAGTTTGATATATATTGATGTAGATTATTAAAATACTATGTTTGTTAAAATGTTTTACAAAAGCTTAAAGGAAGGGGTAAATGACCTTTTAGGAGCTTTCTATTTGTGACGCAACTTGTTGCTTTAACATCTTACGACAAAAGCATTTGGATACCTACAGTTCGTTTGGAACAATTGCCTTATTCTCTCTCTCGTTTTCTGTCAACTCTACTCTATAAACAATGACTTGTTTTTCATACTTTTAATTGTGTTCCTATGAGGGTCCGTAGAAAGTTCTTCTACGAACCCACTCACAGACTGTTTTTGCTGATCGTTTCTAGGTGTTTCAAGTGTCGAGTTGTATACTGATCGAAAGGTTTAGTCCCAACTTACAATATGTCGTATTAAAACTTTTGCTTATCTGGTTCAGGAGATACGGGGGGTGTAAGTGGGAGGGTCAAAATTTAAATGATTGCAGCTAGTGGGGCTGTTGGGGCCTTTTGCTAACAATTTTAATTTTTTAAATTAAATTAAAAATACGCATCGATTGATACCTCGATCACCCAAATCCGATAACTGGTTCAAAAGATAATTAAATTTGAAATATTTAGTGGACTTCCCAAAATGAAATTAAAAGTCAGTTTGTTTGTATCAATGCACTAAAAAAGCTTAGATTTTATGATGAGGATTTGTTCCTCACCGAAAATCTTAAAATGTTTGTTTTACGACTTTTGAATAAAAAAATCTCTAGCTTAGCGGGAAAACGCTAAATCCCGCTAAAATTGAAACCTCAACAGTTTCCAAACAATAAAAGCTACAGATATGTCCTATATATCGTTGAAAATGTGTGATTATGAGGGCTTTTAGGCGTACCTTTAAGCTTTTTTTATAAAATGCTCAAGTAAAATTTTACAGGTAAAAAATGTGTTTTGGCTTAAATTTTAGCATTTTAAAAAAATTGACATTCAACATTTCTATCACATTTGTCTGTAAAAATTCGCTTTCTCAAGATATGTTAATAACAAATAAATGTATATATACATATTAAGTAGAGTTGAAATATGACAGCTGCAATAACTGGACAAATCTGCAAACCTATGTAGCAGACATCTTTTTTTTTTTTTTTATATCTTTGCCTTTATTTATTGAATCTTCTTCAAGGGAGACTTACAATAAGTTTATCAAACCTTATATTTAAAGCTTAACTAACAGTCATGTTTACTTAAAATGAACTACGGCGCCCCAAGGGGTTATTGCTGGGCTGGAAGGTCGTTTCGTTTAAGGCGGTTTCGACTGCAGACCCGAGTTAATCGCCGAGCAAGAGGATTTGGGTGCAGTGATAGTCCTCAATATTTTCGATTGTGCTCGCTGTATGATATCAATATTGCAACTGCACGCACTTCCCCACAGCTGCGAGCCGTAGGTCCACACTGGTTTTATGGTGGAATTGTAAGTAGGACCTGTAGTCAAGCTGAGAGAGAGATCGGGGTTCAAAAGCCAATAAAGATTATTGGCTTTCAGTTTAATCTGCGTTTTCTTTGCTTCAAGGTGACGACGCCAGGTGAGCCGCCTATCAAGATGAACGCCAATGTACGTTACTTCTTTGGCTTGTGGAGTTGCGTATTAGACAGTGCTAACGGAGGACATGATTGCATGTTGAGAGTAAACGTGATGTGTTTACACTTTTGTTTATTTATTTTAATACGCCAGTCGGCTATCCATTTCTCTACTACCGCCAAATGTTCACCTAGACCAGCTGTTGCTTAAATGGGGCATCTGGAGCGACTGAGGATTGCGGTGTCGTCGGCAAACGTATATGTTGTTAGCCGCTCGTTTATGGGGATGTCCGCTGTGTATATTACGTAAAGTGTTGGTCCCAATACACTTCCCTGAGGAACTCCAGCTTCTATAATATGATCATTAAATGTAGTAGGGTTGCATCTCACTGCGAAGACTCTATTGTAGAGGTACGACTCGAGAAGCTTATAAGTGTACACTGGGAGCGTCGATTTGATTCTATGCATGAGACCTTCAAGCCACACTCGATCGAAGGCCTTGAAGACGTCGAGGAATATTGCGTTGCAGTATTCCCGATGTTCGTATGCTGTACATATTTCTGATGTTATTCGGTTAACTTGCTCGATAGTTCCATGATTTTCTCGGAAGCCAAATTGATGTGTTGGGATTGTGTTGTGTGTTCTCAGATGAGGAATTATGCGCGTCAAGGGGCATTTTTCAAAAAGCTTAGACAAGCACGGAAGTAGGCTAATTGGTCTGTACGATGATGGTATTGTATGATCCTTTCCAGGTTTGGGAATCATTATAATGACCGATTTCTTCCATTATTTTGGGAAGTAGCCGAGTGTTGTAATCGCGTTGAAAAGTTTACAGATGAGGGAAATAGCACAGTTTGGTAGTTCAATGATCATTTTTTGAGTTATTAGATCGCAGCTTGGAGCTTTCTTTGGTTTCATCTGTTCTTTTATGACTTTTACAATTTCATTTGGACGAAATTTAGGTGGTTCAGGCTCGCCAGATCTATCAGATACACAGGATGATAGTAAAACGAATTTGTTGCGGATTTCGTTGGAATACATCACGTAGGTGAGCAGCAAATGTGTTGGCTCTGTCTTTGTCGCTACGGGCCCAGCAGCCTGAGGAGTTTCTTATAGGGGTTACCGTTACGATCGGCGCACTTAGAGTAGGGTGAGCCCTCCACAAGGGATGCTTGGGGCTGCTTCTTCATGCTTAAGAGCTTTGCTGAGTCTGCTTGATGCATCTTTAAAGCGTTGTTTTGTAGATGGCGACCGGTGAGACTGCCATTCACGTCGCGATCGTCGCTTTTCCAGAACAAGTTGTTCTATTTGATGATTAGTTTGGCGTTGATTGGTCTGCACATGCGCGCGTTGTGGAGTAGAGTTCTTAGCTGCTGCAACAAGTACAGATTCTAATAAGTCAGCAGAGCAGTCGATGTCCGCTTCGATGTTGAACTGCGGAGCAAGATCGAGGTGAGAGCTAACGTATTTCTTGTACTTGAGCCAGTTGGTTCTGTGTGTTGAGTCTATTAGAATATTCCACATATTCCGGGATTGGAGTAGATTTAATAACACGGGGAGTGGTCGGATGAAAGACCGAAAGTGTTACGGCGCTTATCAGATTGCGTGAGATGTTTTTTGTCACAGCAAAATCTATTAAGTCTGGTTGTTTGTTAGAGTCTGCTGGCCAGTATGTAGGACTACCCGGGGAAACATAGTTGAGTTTGTTGCTTGGTTTTATGATTGCGTTGTATAACTGCCTTCCTTTTGTGGTCACAAGGCGAGAGCCCCAGTGCGGGTGTTTCGCATTGTAGTCTCCTGCTACTATAAATCGCTGTCCCAGTGAATTGTAGAATTGCATGAATTGATCTTCAGAGATTGTAAAGCGGGGAGGATAGTATACAGCGGCAATAGTTAGATTGCTGATGTCCGATTGTACGATTATAGATGTGGCTTGTAGATAGTTTGCCGCAAAACTTTTATGGAATTCGTGTTTGATGCGGTTTCTTATCAGAATACCGGTTCCGCCATGTGCTTTTCCATCCGGATGATCTGTGCCGTAGAATATGTAGCCGCGTATTTGAAAGTTATATTTGTTAGAAAGGTGCGTCTCAGAAAGCAGCATTACATCAATCTGATTGTCGTTTAGGAATTGGGTAAGTTCAAGTTTATGAAAACACCGTTGGCGTTCCACAGAGATATTCGTAGGCGCCATTGATTATTTGGATTGTTGAGATGCAAGCAGATGTATCAAGGTGTTTTGATTTTGCATCAGATTTTGCATAGTTGATCTCATAAACGACATGAACTCCATCATACTTTGTTGTAGGGTGGATATCATCGCTTCAATAGAGCTTTGTGACTGCTGCATGGGCTGCTGCGTGTTATCCATACTCGAATCTTCTTGTATTACCCTTGGGGGCGCTGCTGAGGGAGTTGGTTTTTGAAGGCCAGATTTTAAAGCATTAGCGAAAGATATGCCGTTGATAGTATTTGCTGGACCAAATGAGGACCTTGCTGCTTTGGCGAAAAAGACGTCGGGTGTAGTTTGGGATGCTATAACTGCACCTGGCAGGTGCTGAAGGCGCGCTGTTGGTACTCGTCGGATGCGGCTTTTTAGTTCCTTGTAGACTGAACAGCCTCTGTAGTTAGCTGTGTGATTTCCACCGCAGTTCCACACTTTTTTGTACTAGGGTCATTCCTGTTGACTTGGCAGGAATCAGGGCCATGCAGGAATCAGCAGGAGCTGTAGTTTGCAGATCAGGTGCATTTCATTTTTCTTTTGGGCTTTTTTATCTGGCTCCAGCTCAACTTTGAAGAGAGGTTGCGGTATTTTGCTTTTGCTTTAAATAATTGTGACTCTTTTAGCGAGAAAACCCTAAACTTTTAACGCACTTGCGACCTGGGAAGGGGTTACATCCGGTTCAATACCTTTAAGTACAACCTGCAGGCCCTTGCTGCTTTTTAGTTGATAAGTGTAGAAGTTTTTCTTAGCTTAATTTAGATACTTGGAGATTTTACGGAAATGCTCCTCGACTTTTGATTGAAGCTTGATTTCGTGAATGTTCCCTTTATTTAAAAGAACGACTTGAAAATTGTTGTTTCCTACTAGATCAACGATCTTGTTCACGAATGCGTTGGATATCTTTTCCCGAATGTATATAGGTGGGGGCTTTAGTTTTTTGTCCATTTCCAGCTTCGGTAGGCTGGTCGTTGACAGTATCAGCCAACAGTGTAAACCTATTGCTGGGTCCCCAGCAGTTTGGTTTGAATTACCACGTTTAGTTTTTGTTTTATTTCCCAGTATTTTTTGTGGGCTTAGTTTTCGCTTTATTTGAATGTAGCGATCCATTCCAGTCTGCCTAGCCGGACCCGCTGCTTTTGACGCTGCGCTTGCAATCAAAGCAGTAGTTGAAAGAGCTTGCACTTGGTCAGCAGAAGTTGGTACGACGACTGTTGACACAGTTAACGTTGTTGTTGCCGAAGCGTTAGCTGCAGCGACTTATGAGGGCAAGTTAGGTGGTGATAGTGGATTCCTTGGTGAGGAGGTCGGTAATGGAGAGGCACACTCTTCGCTCCAGGTTTTTGGAGTTGTAGTTGGTAAAATCGGAGAGCAAGAACGCGCTTTCACATATTCTACTGCTAAGAGGTTCTGCATTGATTTTTCGGCTGTTTGTGGTGTTGCGTCGGAGACATAGCTAAAGTAAGCGTTATTTTTGGCCAACGAGAGTCGCCGCTCGTCTTGCTCGCGCTGACGTTGGGCACGGGTATCGTAGTGACTCATCGAAGTTTACACTTGCTCAATTCAAATTCTATTTGATCCTCTGAGATCCTGTTGAATATACACACGAACAGATGGTTTTTCGTGATTTGCGGGCTCGGAGCGGGGCGTGGCTTAAATTTGAAACAAACTTGACCTGCCCCAACGCATTTGGAGTCTGTGGCTAAAAGTTTGGTATATAATTCGCTTTGAGATCTAGGCGCTCACACAGACGGACTGACGGACAGACGGACAGATACACATGGCTATATCGATCGGATGCTGATCAAGAATATATATACTTTACGGGGTCGGAGATGCCTCCTTCTCCCTGTTACATACATTAAAACGAACACAATATCCTCTTTTACTTATTTTTGAAGTAACGGGTATAATTACGCGGAATGGCACAACTTTGAACTTTATAATGAAAATGGCCATTCTTGACTGAAAATCACAGTATTACGTGTAAGTGTTTTGGATTTTTATTGCAACTTCATTTTATCCAGTTAGTTTGTGAAACAATCGATTCTTAAAATGCCCCCAAAAGATACAGTAATGGGGTATTTTACTTTTTGAATTTAACTTAACTTTGTTCTGTCTTTACTGCATTTGTCGGTTGATAATTACTTAATAATTATCTAATCAAGACTACGTGTATTAAGAGATGAAAGCAAAAGTGAATCCGGCCTGAGGGCAAGTTCTGGTTTCCTATGTTAGATTACTTACTCTTTATGAATTTCCAATTAGGAGCAAAAATTTTCTTAACTTCCTTCTTAGCGTTTTTTTTTTTCAATTTAATATTCAATTAGTGGTACCAGCCTGAGGTGGTTATTCAAACATAACGACAGCGCTTAAAAATTAAATCAGGTCTGCACCAAGGGCGTACGCAGGTTAGGTGCGGGGGGGTTTCTTTGTACATAAAAATTACTTTTTGCGCAGTGTCGAATGCCAACTTTTGCTTTTTTTTAAATTTATATTTTTATTTAAAATTTTTAGATTAATTTGAATTTTGTTCGTCACAAAATTGGATATCAGAAATTTTGGGGCTAGAAATTGCTTTCGTCACTAGACTTGAGCCTCGTGTAGAGTTTTTTTTTTTTGTGGGATATCAGAAATTTTTGCAATTGCTTTTGACATTGTATGTTTATCATTAATGCAGGCAAATAGTAAAATATATAAATTTAGTTGTTGAACGTATTTTCATAAATATAAAAAAAAATTTTTCTTTAAATATAAGAAAAACTAGGGGCTCTACACCTATCTCAATTAAAACCAATTTTGGTCAGGATTTATAAGTCTTACTTTCTATTAGTTTGGTTACGATGTCTCGTAAAACAAAAAAGTGTTTTATACTAAGACTTTATATTGGACCGATCAATCCTATGACAGCTATATGATATAGTGGTCCGATTTGAACCAACTTCGGTCAGGATGTATAAAACTAACTTAAGTGCATATTCTATTAGTTTGGTTACGATATCTCGTAAAACAAAAAAGTTTTCCATACTACGACCGATCTGGTCCTATGAAAGCTTATCCTATAGTGGTTCGATTTAAACCAACTTTGGTCAGGATATATAAAACCAAGTTAAATGCATATTGTATCACTTTGGTTGTCAGAAAGCTTAAAAACATTATATCACCTCTAAAATGTTTAACGAGGACTTTAGAAAAAAAGTTAAAAGGTACGCAAAAAAGCCCTCAAACACACATTTCCAATAATATATAGTACATATCTGTAGCTTCTATGGTTTGAGGTTTCAATTTTACCGGCATTTAGCGTTTTCCCGCTAAGCTAGAGGTTTTTTCAAAAAGTCGTAAAACAAACATTTGTAGATTTTAGAAAAGGAAAAAATCCCCATCATTACATTAAAGCTTTTTTAGCTCTTTGATACAAACAAACAAACTGACTTTTTATATCATTTTGAGATGACCACTAAAAATTTAAAATTTAGTTATCCTTTGAACCAGTTGTCGGATTTGGGTCGTCGAGGTATCAATCGACGCGTATTTTTGATAAGAATTTTTAATTAATTAAAAACTTTATAAAAAATAAAAAGCTGCAATCATATAAATTTCTCCCCTCCCACTTACACCCCGTATCTCATGACCCAGGTGAATTAGAAAAGGTTTTAGTAAGCCATTTTGTAAGTTAGGACTAAACCTTTCGATCGGTATATAACTCGATCTGATCGGACAATCATAGCAAATTTTCCAACTTAGCTGTATATATTGTTAGTCGCCTTTCGCACCCTTCGTGATGCTTTCGTCACTAACGCGGACTGCCGTCCGCAGTGATTATAAAGAAAATTTTATATTGTATTCCAAAAGAGAAAAATTAAAATAATGTACTTTAAAAGATGATAAAACAGCTCAAAATATAAAAATTATTGCAATAATACAATCAGTTCAAAAAAATATTAAATAACGAATTTTTAAACATAATGGATGCAAAAAATTAAAAAGGGTTTGCTTATGCTTGCGTAGACCCAAATGTTCCTGGAACCCAAGATGTCACCACCATTTAACAAATTTTTCTGTAGTCAAACTTTTTTTAATTTTTAAAATCTATAATTTTTTAAAAGCTTCCGATAAGATATTAGACATTAAGATTTATGGAGAATCGGCTGGGCATATTTGCAAACCCGCTCAACGTGAATTGAGGGCTTTTGTTTTGAATTATTATACTAAGGCTTCATATCAAATTCAAAATTATTTCTAGGAGGGCAACATGCATCTTGTTATAAGCCATAATAAAGCCACTGCAGTTTGAGTGATGTTTTGTGAATTTTATTTTAAGTGATTTAAAAACATGCCTTCACTTGGAAAACAAAATTAATTTTTGCCAGTTAAATAGTACTATTATAAAATGCAAATATAATAAAATGCTCGATTCGATCGCGGTGATGTAGTTGAGCCCGGGTGAACAAAGAAGTTTTTCTTTTCGTTTGACAGCTATATGATATAATGGGCCGATTTGAATAAAATTTGTTTAGGATGTATAAGACATGGGCAGACACTTGCCAGTATTCACATATCACCACCAAATTTTATTAATAGGCTGGGTTTTTTGAGCTACGCCCCCCATAGTAGGCGTGGAAAAATTTTAATAATTACTGGCCCTGCCTGAAATTATAGTGAGGCTACATTTCAAATGTACGCCTAACTCTTCCCATCTCTAAGAGGAGAGAAAGTTCTTTGTTTGAGCGAATTAGACGTGTTTTATTTTGCTCGTAAAGTTTTATCTGTTTCTGTGAATTATAACACACCGTTTTTATATTTTTTGATCTAAAACTGTGCATAAGTGAACAAGCTATCGACTTGCTGTGTAAGTTGTAATCATTTGTGCATTGTGGTCCTAATATATAGCATTTTATTTTTGCTAAACTTAGTTTTGCAGTTTCCCTTAAACAATTACTTTCTTGTGCGTGTGTTTGTTTGTGTATTTCGGCTTTTGCTTTACACCCCGCTCACACAAGTTTGTTGTTATTGTAAGCACAGCGATTGATTTTGTTTGTGTTTACATCTCCTTATCTCAGTTTCGGCTCTTCGCACATCTTAATACATTTGTTTGTGCGGGTGTTCGCTGTTTCATTTCGTTTTTGTTTAGCAGCGTGCTCTCACAAGCAAATTGTTTTTGTGTTTTGCTCTCTTGTTTAGAACTTCATTTGAGTGCCTCCCGCTCTATTTAAGTGCGCAATTTCTACCTATTCTGCCTATTGAGTATTTGTTTAACTCCTGTTGGAAATATGTCGTGCTGCAAGAAAAACTGCACTATCAAGTGTGCTGATGATTCTGAGCAACCGAGATTTATTTATTGTTGGTTGTGTGAGAATATCACGCATGCAAAGTGTGCTGGTCTTACAGGTCGAGAATGTGATAAGATCATTTCCGTTTCTAAAAAGGAATGTGGTGCAGTGAAATGGTCTTGTCTAGTATGCATCGACATACAAATTGATTTCTCAAGAATGAATAAATCTGTGTGAAACCAATTCTCTAAACTTAAGCTTCTTTCGAGTGATTTTGACTCTAGTCTGGAGTTGCTTAGCCAATATAAATTTAGCTCACCACCTGATTCACAATTTTTATCAGTTCCCCCTAATATACCGGTTACTCAGCCTCCCGTGACTCCATTGGCATCTCGTCAATATCAAGACGCTTCGCCAACTTTGTCTTTATCGGCCTCTCCGGGTATTAATAACCTATTCACTTCTCCTACACCTTCTACAGGAGATTCTATCACTCAGTCAACTGAACCAGCCCAAGTCATCGTGTCTTCGGTGCGGGCTGGATCTGGTCGGAAGGGTAGACCTCCCCGCACTGCATCACCTAACAATAGGAATGATATCGTAATTGCCCCTACATCTGAGATCCCTATTTTAAATGTTCTTGCTCCTCGTAAGCAAGTATTTGTGTCTAGGTTATCCTCGGACACTACTTGTGAAAATGTGGAGGCATACATTTCTAGCAAAGTCTCTGCTAATGTCTCAATCACTAAATTTAATTTTGCTACGGCCCGTGAAATAGCATCTTTTAAAATAAGTGTCCCCCACGCCTTATTTGCTGTCATTTGTGATCAAAATTTTGGCCACCTCATATAGATTGTTCATGAGTTTAAGCCCAAAGGCGTAGTGAATCCTTGCCTGTATCGCTGACAGCCGGCAGTTCCAACATACAGGAGCCCGCTAGTACGGCTTCAAAAACTAGACCTGCGGCCCGATTTGCCTGTATTCATTATCAAAATTTAGAGTAAAATCTATATTTGAGTAGTATGTCCTTGGATTCTGATATAATTGCTTTGTCAGAAACTTGGTTAAATCAACAGTATCTGATTCTGAAGTTATGTCATTAATCAAATAATATCTTTTATATAGAAATGATCGACCGACTCGAAGTGGTGGCGTACTTATTGCCACTAAATCGACACTTCAGTCAGAACGCATTACTTTTACATTACATTTCACCTGTATTGAAGAAATTAATCTTCAAGTCAAAGACAACGACTTATTTATTGTGCTGGGTGATTTTAATTTGCCTAAAATTTCTCTCATTGTTTCAAATGAATTCAATAAGAAATCACAATGATCGAATTCTTGATCTGGTCTTTATTAATGATTTCGCAAATACTGCCGTCTCTAGAGTAACCCCATTAAGTATCCCTGAAGATTTAAATCACCCTACTATAGAAATTTCTATCTCAAAGTCAAAACCTTTTAGTCCACCTCTATTATGTCAGCAATCACCTCGTCGTTGTTTTCGCAAGGGAAATTATTCATTGCTTAATAAACCTATCCTGGCTACCGACTGGTGCTTTTTAGCGAAAGCTACTGACATCGATATTGCCCTTTGTTCTTTCTATGAGACCCACTCTTAGATGTGTGCATTCCAAATTATTTTCCATTATTTTAATGGTTAAATGGTTAAATTAATGGTTCTATAAAGCCCTTGGTTTACACCTAGACTTTCTTATTTAAAAAATATTAAATCTAAATATATATATATAAGAAGAGTGGTTCGAGTCTTGACTGGTCTAAGTACACAGTAGCCAAGTCGGACTTCGCCAATTTAAACTCGCTATGCTACGAGAATTATCTAATTCGTTGCAAAAGACAGTTTTCCCGTGACCCTAAACAATTTTACAAATTTGTTAACTTGAAGCGTAAATCCCCCATTTTACCTTCCTCTTTTTTTTATGGGATAGATAATGCCAGCAACGACTCTGCAGCCGCTGAAGTATTTGCTAACTTTTCAATCCACCTATTCTCCAATCTCCACTTCCAACTCATCTTATCCTTATTCTATTTTTCAATCAAACACTATGTTTGCTCCCTCTTTTTCTTTTAACACTATAATCACTTCTATTAGCTCTTTAAAATCTTCTTTCATTCCTGGGCGAGACAACATTCCTAGTTGTCTTCTTAAGGAATGTTGTTCTTCTTTAGCTGCTCCGTTACATAAGCTTTTTAATCTATCTCTTGAATCTTCAATCTTTCCACATCTTTGGAAAGAATCTTTTATCATTCCCCTCCACTAAAAAGGTGGTGTCTGATATTTCGATCTACAGAGGCATTGCAAAGCTATCAGCCATTTCTAAATTATTTGAAAAAATCCTTGTTTCTTCTTTGCAGCATCTCTGTAAATCGATCATTTTCCCTGCACAACACGGCTTTATTAAGGGTCGGTCCACTACGACCAACTTGCTTGAGTTTACCTCCTTTGTAAATTATGCATTTTCAGAGAAAAAGCAAACTGATGTCACTGACACTGACTTTAGTAAAGCCTTTGACTCTGTGTACCATGAACTCTTACTTTACAAACTTAATTGCATAGGATTCCCTCCCGCCTTTGTACGTTGGGTTTCCACCTACTTAAATGGTAGGACCAAAAAATTCCTTCTTAGGTCAACCATTTCGAGTTCGGTTCACGTTACTTCTGGTGTACCTCAAGGTAGTCACTTGGGGCCTTTATTTTTTACTATGTTCATTAACGATCTACCCACTATTCTGTCCCATTCATATATTTTAATGTATGCAGATGAAGTAAAGCTTATCTTTTCATACACTGATCCCCTTCTTCATAATCGTCTGCAAGACGATTTGAACGCTATGCAACTATGGTGCTCGGCCAATAGGTTGTATCTCAATTGTTCAAAGTGTATGTTCATGACATTTAGTCGTACTAGGCCCTATTTAGGTTCCTATACGATTGACAATACTCCTTTGCAACGTATAAAATCTGTAAAGAATCTTGGAGTTTTATTTGATTGCAAATTATGCTTCAATTTGCACATCTCCACTATAGTTAATGACGCCAAAGGAGTACTTGGTTTTATTAAACGTTGGTCGAAAGAATTTAATGATACTTTCACCACTAAACTCCTTTACATTTCTTTAGTTTGTCCCATCCTGGAGTACTGTTCATGCATTAGGAGCCCACAGTATCAAATAAACCAGAATCGAATTGAATCAGTTCAAAAGCAATTTTTGCTTTTCGCCTTACGTGGTTTTAACTGGGATCCCAACCTTCGTTTAACACCGTATCTCAATCTTCCGTCTTTAACTAATCGTAGGAAAACTTTTGGTGTTGTTTTTCTTCACAAATTGATTATTGGCGAGATTGATTGTAGTTCCTTCTGGCCCGCCTCACCTTTTCGGTCCCCGCAGGTCTACTAGAATTACAAGCCTTTATTTTTATCTACATGCACAACTGATTACGCTTCACGATTCGTTTCGTGTTTTATGCACTACCTATAATAGCCTCTTTCACGTTTTCTCCTCAGAACTCTCTCTCCCTCTCCCTTCCCTAAAATCCGCAATTTTCCAATACCTATCATTAAATCCCTGAGCTAACTAATACTAATAACTTGTTTTGTTACTTTATACTAGTCTAACATTCATACTATTGTTATTAACAATACTAATCTTAATTGATCTGATTGGGGTTTTCTGGGCTTTCCCCAATCCTAGCAACAAATGTTGGATCATTCATAATTTTTGCTTACCCCAGGTCTAACTTTAATTTTTTTTCTTTACAGTTCATAATTTATTTTTAATTGTATTTGTATTTTTAATCTTTAACTTAATTTTATACTTGGTAATTTTTTCTTTGCCGACTGCTTTTAGTCGTGCATAAACAAATAAATAAAAAAATCTTTAAGTTCATACGAACAGATGGAGAAGAAGATGATGAAGAATATAGATACTTTCGGGGTCTGGCACGCCTCTTTCCCGCACAGGGTATTAAAATACATACTAAAAATAAGCAAGCTGAAAAAACTATTCGGAAAATTCAATAAATGAAATGTCAGGCAGTCAGACTAAACAACAACATACGCTGGAACAACCCCTCAGAAACCGGAAAAAATTCAGCCACAAACACTTTGGCGCCAGTATGGCGGGTCGTCTGGCAATGCTACAGGCGACTTCGCGGCGTCTGACGCTCATCTTAGAGAGTTTCAGAGCTCCCTGTTTATTGTTATTGATTCTGTTGTGGTGGGTGGTAAAATAATGAGTATCTTTGGTGTGGTACGATGCATAATTTGGTAACACCCCTGTTGCCACGACATCCAGATGATGACATCATCATAAAACCGATGAGTAAACAATTTTTAGGAGCTTACTCTTGATTCTGGGGTGGAGTTTGCTTACATTGTATGCGTATTTGAGCATTATATTTTTATGCTTATTGTGGGAGCAACTTTAAAACTGTTTCGATCGTCGAATCGAGTTATTTTTTATGAGTCATTTTGTGGTTCTCTTTAATCTTCGAAGAAATGTGCCAACAATATTCAAAGGCAAGTGAATATAGTTTGATTAAACTAAAGCTTTACAGTACATTTAAAATGTAGTTATACACACATAGATTCGTGACAATTTATGGTGCACCACGCCTTTTTCTCCGAGACTATAAGAATTAGAGCATACAAATTTTGTGACAACCCTCCTAGGATGTTAACCTACTTAAGTTTGTTTAAGAATTCAGCTACGCCCATGTAAATGAAATTTCGAATATCAAGAGCAACTTTTAAGATACAGTGATAGCACACATGATAAGAGGACGAGTCTTGACTTGCGCTATAAATTTTATCCAGATCGGTTAATAAACAGAGAAGATTTTTAAAGAGATATATTGTTGCTCGTATGATCATCTAGCACCTAAATTCTTCAGTCAAGTACAAAATTCTCATATCAATTAATTTTAATGTATACCCAAAATACTTTTGGGATAACTTCAAAAACATTTTGTACTTATTCCAAGCGCGATTCAGACGTTATTCTTTGTTTTTTTAATTACAAAAAAACCTCTACACGAGGTAAAAGTCTAGTGACGAAAGCATATTTCAGCCCTAAAATTACTGATATAAAATTTTGTGACGAACAAAATAAAGTTTAATACATTAATTTTAAATTTCTTTTTTTTTAAATATATATTTAAATTTTCTTGACCTTATTTAACCGCTTAAGTTATATGTTCGAAATTTGGTCACAATATACCTAAGATAGTTTTATCCGGAGATAAGACGGCGTTTTGCAAAATTCGACCTGTAAGTGCGTTAAAATAAAGGTTAAAGTTCCTATGTATTTTTAGTTTACATGTGTTTGTAGTTTGTAGCACCAACATTTCATACGGTTGTTTTCAAAAACATTTCTGTTGAACGTCCCTAGAGATTTCTGGAACTCACCTGTAAAGCAAATTTAAAATTTTTTTTAAATACTTCAATAATAAAAAATTTTGTTAATATTTTCTGTATCTTTTATGAATAGTTCCACAGCTGAAATATATACTCAAAACCTTTCAAGCACTAAGATTGAAGTTTTTTTATTATCTGATGTGAAGCTAAACACCTATGATAGCCGGTTTTTCAATGTCTAGTTAAGATAACTATATCAGAGATATTTTGACGTAAAATGTATAGATATTAATGTGAAATTTGAAAACTGTGAAAAACTTTTTTGTTTTATAAGATATCGTAACCAAACTCATACAATATGCATTTAACTTTATATATCCTGACCAAAGTTGGTTCAACTCGGACCACTATATCATATAGCTGTAATATGACCGATCGGTCCAATATTAAGTCTTAGTATGAAAAACTTTTTTGTTTTGCGAGATATCGTAACCAAACCAATAGAATATGCATTTAAGTTAGACTTATATATCCTGACCAATGTTGGTTCTAATCGAACCACCATATCATATAGCCAAGTCATAGGACCAATCGGGCGAAATCCAAGTCTTAGTATGAAAAACTTTTTTTTCATATTTTTATGTACAAAGAAACTCACCCTTTCTGCTCACAGTGCACAATGCAAATTTTCGCTTTATTTTTATTAATTTATATTTTTATTTAAAATATTTAGATTAAACTGAATTTTGTTCGTCAAAAAATTGGATATCAGAAATTTTGGGGCTAGAAATTGCTTTCGTTACTCGACTTTAACCCCATGTAGAGGCTTTTTTTGTGGGATGCAGAAAGACAGTCAGACCGACATTGCTATATCGACTCCATTGTTTGATGCTGATGAAGAATATATATACTTTATAGGGTCTGCGCACATGTTCTTTAAAACAAACTTAATAGACCCCTGTACTTTTTTTCTGATATTAAATTTTGCGACGAACAAAATATAGTTTAATATAAAGCTTTTAAACAACTAGTCGGCCGGTGCTACAGTCGAGCATACTCGACTGTCAGAGACCCCGTTCTTACTATCCAGTAGCAGCCACTTCTAAAAATTAAAAAAAATTAAAGATAAACTTAAATTCCTATATATAAGCCTACATATATGTAAATCCTTAACAGAGAAATTAAAACTACAAAGTTACATGTTGTAATAAATAAACTAACCAACATCTAATTCATATAATAACATAATTGAAGCCCAAAATTTAATTCAATAATACATTCAATCAAAGAAAGTTAACAGATAAGTTTAGTAGAAACATAAATTTACGTAGTAAATTTATAAAACATTAAATTTACATAGAATTTTAACATAACATTTATATAAGTGACAATAAAAAAAAATAAAATGATAAAACATGTATTCAATGTAATATGTCAATATAACATTCATAAATAATAAATTTAAAAAAATTTTGAAAATAAATAATAATAAAAAAAAATTTAAAAACAGCTAAATAATCAGCTGAAAAAATGTTGTCCCTGGCGGGAATCGAACTTGCAACAAAACTCCAAAAAAAAATTAAATGACAGAGGCTTAACATTGCACATATCCTTTAAGCATCCCAAATTGACATATAACATCTTTTATTACTTAATTACAAAATTAAAAAATTGTATTTTAGCCTTTAATCATCTTAATAGCACATTTATATATAAACACCGAATTTTAAATGAAAACGAATAAAAATTTGAGTGATTAGACTCCAATTTGTTATATAAAATGTTAAATCAATTTTCATCTAATTCATATAATAACATAATTGAAGCCCAAAATTTAATTCAATAATACATTTGAATCAAAGAAAGTTAACAGATAAGTTTAGTAGAAACATAAATTTACGTAGTAAATTTATAAAACATTAAATTTACATAGAATTTTAACATAACATTTATATAAGTGACAATTAAAAAATAAAATGATAAAACATGTATTCAATGTAATATGTCAATATAACATTCATAAATAATAAATTTAAAAAATTTTGAAAATAAATAATAATAAAAAAATTTAAAACAGCTAAATAATCAGCTGAAAAATGTTGTCCCTGGCAGGAATCAGACTTGCAACAAAACTCAAAAAAAAATTAAATGACAGAGGCTTAACATTGCACATATCCTTTAAGCATCCCAAATTGACATATAACATCTTTTATTACTCAATTACAAAATTAAAAAATTGTATTTTAGCCTTTAATCATCTTAATAGCATATTTATATATAAACACTGAATTTTAAATGAAAACGAATAAAAATTTGAGTGATTAGACTCCAATTTGTTATATAAAATGTTAAATCAATTTTCATGCTATCAATATATTCAAGTTTTTATAACTTGCCAACGCTCCCTTATCAAATCAAACAGTAAAATTTATTATTTGAATATCTTCCCTATTTACCGTCCGATCGGAATGAAATTTTCAGCAAACATCTAAGACACTTCCCGCTTCGTCTAACCAAAATCTGGAATCTCCAGCTTTTAGATTGTTCTTATAATTTGGATGTGAAATTTATAAGTCGAAATTTAGGCGGTAAAGGGGCGTGGCCAAATTCTATAACAAACTTTATCTGCTTGCGATATAGAGGAACCTAAGTACCAAACTTGGTGTCTCTAGCTATTAAATTGCTCTTATAATATGGATATCAAAATTTCTTTGTCGATTTTTAGCCTTTTAACCTGCCGAATAAACCCAATGTTAAACTAGTCGGCCGGTGCTACAGTCGAGCATACTCGACTGTCGGAGACCCCGTACTTACTATGGCAAAAACTAATAATGGGAAAAAGTTTTTCCTACTAAGACTTGATTTTCGTCCGATCGGTCCTATGACAGCTATATGATACAGTGGTCCGATTTGAACCAACTTTGGACAGGATATATAAAACCAAGTTATATGCTTATTGTATTAGTTTGATTACGATATCTCATAAAACAAAAAAAAAAAAGTAGCAAACTGGATCTGCCTGCAATATAGAGGAACCTACATACCAAATTTTATGTCACTAGCTTTTAAATTTTTCTTATAATTTGGATATAAAAATTTTTTTTTCGATTTGCGGGCGATAAACGGGCTTGGCCGAATTTTGAAACAAACTTGATCTCCTTGCAATATAGAGGAACCTACATACCAAGTTTGGTGTCTCAATCTCTTATAGTCTCTGAGATATAGGTGTTCATACAGACGGACGGACAGACAGACAGACAGACGGCTATTGATGCTGATCAAGAATATATATACTTTATAGGGTCTGCCACGCCTCCTTCTGCCTGTTACGCACATATTCGTTAAAACAAACCCAATAGACCCCTGTACTTTTTTTAAGTACGGGGTCTAAAAATCCAAATTTGTTGCCTAGCGTTGTATAAATTTGTTTGCTACTTGTTACATTCAGCTGGAAATTTTCAACAACTTTAAAAATAATGCTGAGTATGGACATTGGATTTGACACTAGCGAAGGAAAAGTGCTCAATAGTTAGCTGTCGGCGAGCGAAAGCAGTGTTGCCAACGCAACACATAAAAATAACAAAAATTATGATGGTAACTCTGTTGAGTCAGTTGTGTTTTGTTTACCTTTTTAAAAACGCACAACTGATTACATTGGGGAGGCATAGGGAATGGAAAAGTCCGAAAATTTAGGATATTTATTGTGTTGTAATACAAGTAGGACGAATATGCAAAGACACATAAAAGTTATGTGCGTACTTTTCTATTTTATTAACAAAAATTAATAATTAATATAATTTGGGCTGACAGATTGTTTCAGTTTTAGCTAATATCCTTACAATTTTGTCCTGGCTGACAGCACAAGACGTCTTTGTTTTGTTTTCAAATGAATAACGGTCATTTTTAGCTTGTCACGCGTAAAATGTTTGAACAATTCCATATTTTCGCAGTCACCCGAGCTAAAAGCTAGTAGTGTTGAAAAACGACAAATTCTTGATCTGTGTTATCCGGCTGAATTTCTATCTAGCTAATTTAGCAACTGTTTTTTTTTATATGGATTTGACATTTAGCGCACAGCTTTTATCTTATGTCCATACCCAGCTTAACTAATAACTGATAGTAATTGCTTCGTGCGAACGGTGAAAAACGTAGTAGTCTGATTTGTATAAGAAAATATCCATCAGAAGAAAACAAAAAACTTGAAGAATAAACCCAGTGTTGAAAAAGCGACCCTTTGTTCTCAAACGACAAAAACTGCAGTTGAAATGCCCTCACATGAAATTTTTATACAGTTATACGTTTATTTTTTTCTTACATACAAAAACGTATTTATGATCAGATTTCAAAATCAACAAATATAGATACAAATTGAAAGTCCGAAATACCAGGTTGTCATAATTAAGAAGTGTTCCAATTATTGAAGTAGAACAGTAATTTATATTTGCTTAAAATAAGTTTATTAAAGAAAAATTTAAGAAGTGATCCTCTTTATCACGTTTCAATTTCGCGAGCGAAGCGAGCAGGGGGCAGAGCCACCTTTTTTTTAATGTTCAATTTAATTTATTTTCAATAACTAATTTTTCTACGGTTCAATTGGTTTTTTTTTTCGCTCCTCCAAAATTTCTCCAGAATTTTTTTTTAATTCCACCAGCTGGTCTCTGATTTCTTGTAGGACCATGCTCTCATCCGCCACCATTGCAGCGAGCATGCCCTCGCTCGGCGCTTTTTCTCTGCCGTGACTCGCCTTGTTGCAACTTGGACCATCCATCCTCCGACGTTTTGGTGAAGTTTCTAAAATCAAAATTTAATTGAATAGCTTTGGAAAGTCTATTCATTTTTAACGTACCTTTGTCTATTTCTTCAACATTCTCCTTTTCCTCGGTATTGGACCGCAAGATGCTAAGTGTTTTGGCGCCGCGCCGGTCACTCCATCTTCCGCCTCAAACATGTGGCATAGCCGCGATATTTCCTCCTCGGTGGGAGGGAGCGCCACCTGATTGTACGGCCCGCCGCCTGTAAAACGGCTCTCCTCTTGGTTTCTGCAATTTTATTTTCGATCGCCAGCTTTCAAACTTTCCATACCTGTTGTAAGCAATCAACAGAAATACTTCCAATTATTTGCAATTGACCAGCTACTTACACAACGCCACTCCTCCGCAGTTTTGATAGAAGGGCCCACGTTATTTAGATTAAGCGCCAAATCTTTTCAAGCTGCTGCCACAGCCACACTGTCCCCTTTAGTAAAGCCAAGTATTGGTGTTCATTTTAACAAATATGTGCGTAACACGCAGAAGGAGGCGTGGCAGACCCTATAAAGTATATATATTCTTGATCAGCAGCAATAGCCGAGTCGATATAGCAATGTCCGTCTGTCTGTCCGTCCGTCTGTCTGTCTGTCTGTCTGTATGAACACCTAGATCTCAGAGACTATAAGAGCTAGAGACACCAAACTTGGTATGTAGGTTCCTCTATATTGCAAGCAGATCAAGTTTATTTCAAAATTTGGCCACGCCCCCTTTATCGCCCACAAATCGAAAAAAAAATTTCATATCCACATTATAAGAACAATTTAAAAGCTAGTGACACCAAATTTGGTATGTAGATTCCTCTATCTTGCAGGCAGGTCAAGTTTGTTTCTTTTTTGAATCGGACCACTATATCATACAGCGCGCATAGGAACAATCGGTCGAAAATCAAGTTTTAGTATGAAAAACTTTTTTGTTTAATGAGATATTGTAACCAAACTGATACAATAAGCATATGACTTGGTTTTATATATCCTGTCCAAAGTTGGTTCAAATCGGACCACTGTATCATATAGCTGTCATAGGACCGATCGGACGAAAATCAAGTCTTAGTAGGAAAAACTTTTTCCCATTATTAGTTTTTGCCATAGTAAGTACGGGGTCTCCGACAGTCGAGTATGCTCGACTGTAGCACCGGCCGACTAGTTTTAAATGAAGTTTGTTTCAAAAAATCGACATAGAAAATTTGATATCCAAATTATAAGAGCAATTTAAAAGCCAGTGACATCAAACTTTGTATGTAGATCCCTCTATATTGCAGGCAGATCAAGATTGTTTTATTTTTCGATCGTACCATAATATCATACAGCTCCCATAGGAACAATCGGTCGATAATCAAGTTTTAGTACGAAAAACTTTTTTGTTTTATGAGATATCGTAACAAAACTGATATAATATAAATTTTACTTGGTTTTATATCTCCTAACTAAAGTTGGTTCACATCGGACTATTATATCATAAAGCTGTCATGGGGCCGATCGGTCAAAAATCAAGTCTTTGCATGAAAAACTTTTTGTTTAATGAGATATCGTAAGCAAAATGACAGAATATGCTCTTAATAGTCTTTTTACACTGAGACCGGTATGACGCCGTAACGAAAACAAGCCTGTATAGAGCCCTAAAGTAGTCCTTTACCATACAAAAACTTGACAGTTAGATTCAAATATAAAGGCTTTTAGGCGAGCCTGTATCATTAACGGCGTCATTAACGACGATTTTTTTGACAAAAGTTTGCAGTCCTGGCTAAAAATTGATTAAAAATCGATTTACCACCACAAAAAAAGGACAGTTAATATTTGAAACATTCCTTGTAAACCGTCAATTCCTCATAAATTCAATTATGCATTCAACTAGTCGTCGGACATACATGATGGATTCGTTATATACTTTAAAGTACAAACTTTATGTACAATTTATAGTAAATTTAGTAATGAGCAATTTATAATTTGACAATTAGACTTCAAAATATCGGCCTTTTCATCAGTGTAAACGACTTTCGCCGTTAGCTAAGGCTTTTTGCTTACCGGCCTCAGTGTAAATTGACTATTAGGGCCGGTTTTTCAATGTCTCCTATAATTTTATAAAATAGATAAATTCAAATTTGACATTGATTTCTATACATTTTACGTCAAAAGATCTGTTGTATAGTTATCAAACCCTTTAAATAGACATTAACAAACCGGCCCTAATTTCTTTACCAGTTCAAATCGGCTTACTATATCATATAGCTGCCAATGGTTGCATTCACTAGGCAGGTTTGCTCCCTGATAATTTTTGTAATACCTATGATACTTTTGGTGAACGGCAGTGTTACGGCATACCTCAGCATGTATCATAAATAAAGGCTTCTGCTCCGTGCTAATTTTCTTCTCCCGTAAAATTTTCTTAGCGCAATACATACAATGCTTATCGAAAGTTTTCTTTGTGCAACAGCAGCAGCAGTTTTTCAACAACAAATAATTTATTTTAATTGATTAGATAGTTTTAAATTCATTTCCTATCTGCGCTGTTCATAACTTTGATTATCGATAATTCGATTATCAGGTGTTGGCAGAAAAATGTATTAAAGCGTTATCAGGAAGTATCAGTAGCATAAAATTTGTGTGATACTTGATCAGGGAGCATGTTTTCTGGTGAATGCGACCATTGAAACAAGTAGTCGAAAATGTAATACAGTGCTCTGCAAGGGCGTCAAGTGAGCAGAATTTTTTTGAATAATTAGCAGTCTTAGCTTTTTCCATAGTAAGTACGGGGTCTCCGACGGTCAAGAATGCTCGACTGTAGCTCCGTCCATCTAGTTTTTTCTATGGCAGAGATTTTTTTTCAGAATTTTTTTAAATCTGGCATTTGTTTCTTATTTTTTATAGAGGTGGGCCCGCATTTGTATCATTACTCGAGAGTGCGAAAACTAATTTTCAAAGCTTTACTTTTACTAGCACTTTAAGAACCAAATGCTGTATGTTATTTGAAAGCTCTATTCTTACGATATTTACCGTAATGCCGGAGCATTCAAGTCGATCTGTCAAAAAGCTTATTTAATCAGCTATTTAAAGAGCACATGTTTTAGTATTATGTCAACTATGGAAAAATCTGAAATTCGTGTAGTGATAAAATTCTTTGTTTTGGATAGTTTATATGCAAGCGAGATTCATACCGAGTTGGTAATGGTGCATTTACACTAGTTAATGCAGCGTCAATTCTAGCTGTATCAACAATTGATATCCAACGTCAACGCATTTGTTGTGTTTACATTAGTTGATAGAGTTGACAAAAAACCGGGTTGCCAACTAATTTTCGAGTTGAGCAACGCGCAAGATGCCAATATTGATATTGATATTGATATTGAAGTTGAGAGTAATTTACACCAGTTGATATCCACATTCGTTGACATTCACGTTGCTTAGCATTTTTTGTTGACGTCGAACTTGTGAATGTATCGAAACTGATTTTAATCGATATTGTGTTGTTTTAATAATTGAGAAAAGTAAAAAAGTGGTAAGTACTTATGCATATGTATTTTAAAACTAATTCATATGCAATTTGTTTACCTTACGATAAATTCAGAACAATGGCAACAGCGAAGAAGAGCAAAATAGCAGCAGCAGTGATTTTGGTTTTAGCTCTTGATAACGAGGAAGAGCAAGAGCTAAAGAAACGCAAGCGAGCAATGTGGGTTCAAGAACTCTATTTGGATCGAGACGAAAGTGGTTTTTTCCGATCATTTGAGACAATATTTCGATCGAATAGTCCTGATCGTTTTAAGGACTTTGTCCGAATGAGCCCAGACGATTTTGATTTTTTGCTTGAATATAAATAAATGAATATTTATTTTTTAATAATATTTTATTATAAGTTATTGTTTTTTATAGACTGCACACTTGAAATAACAGATAGCATTAAATAAATCGGATAGCGA
This sequence comes from Drosophila innubila, assembly GCF_004354385.1. Classification (NCBI taxonomy): domain Eukaryota; kingdom Metazoa; phylum Arthropoda; class Insecta; order Diptera; family Drosophilidae; genus Drosophila; species Drosophila innubila. The sequence goes on from NW_022995373.1 coordinate 2,302,733, forward strand.
GCGAAGGGTTGCTACCTCCAATCTGTACATAAAGTTTGTCAACACAAAGCAAAAGAATGACACGAGCTCAACTTAATTTTGTGTTGTCAACGCGCCGATTGTGTCTTCAACTGTTGACACAAAGTGTTTACACTGTGTTTACACTCAGAGCAACAATTGATGATTCTCGCATTGTCAATCTACTGTCAACGCAACAGTTGATCAAGTTGACAGCTGTTCACACTAGGATTGATAAAGTTGATATCAACGTTGACTTGTTTATCAACTAGTGTAAATGCACCATAAAAGTATTAAAGGCCTCTGCTCCACGTTTGCGACTGTTTATAAATGGACCTTAGAGTTTGAACGAGGTTGTGCGAGTGTCAATGATGACTCAAGTAATTATGGATGCTGTGCATGATATGGTTGTAGCAGACAGACGATACAAATAGCAGAGGATGTGCATATCTCGGAGGAACGGGTGTTTCATATTAAAGAAAGAATAAGCGTTGAGAAAGCTGATGGCAAGATGAACGCAATCGAATGCAATTGTCGCAACAGCATTTGGATCTTTTCCAGAAGTATAAAACTGATTTTGTGCTTCGATTTGTTACTATGGATGAGACTTGGGTTTACCACTATGATCCAGCACTGCGACAACAAACTTCAGAGTGGACTGAAGCCGGTGTTTCGGTTCCGAAGCAACCAAGGTGGTTAAAATCATCGAAAAAAGTTATTGCTTCACAGTGGTAAAACAATAACAGGGGTATACTACTGAAGTCTATTGGACCAACTGGATGCGATGATTCGTGAAAAAAGACCTGGCTTAGCGAAGAAGAAAACCCACAAAAAAAGCCTCTACACGAGGTAAAAGTCTTGTGACGAAAGCATATTCCAGCCCCAACATTTCTGATATCCAATTTTGTAACGAAAAAAATAAAGTTTATGATAACAATTTTAAATAATAATACAAATTAATAAAAAAAACAAAGGGGCTCCGCCCCCTGCTCGCTTCGCTCGCTGTGCTACAGTCGAGCATATGCGATGGTCGGAGACCCCGTACTTACTATGGAAAAATCAAAGTCTGACGCTGTTGCAGAGCGGTGTATTACATTTTTGACTACTTGTTTCAATGACAGCTATATGATATAGTGGACCGATTTAAACCAACTTAAGTCAGGATATACAAGACAATCTTAATTGCAAATTTTATTAGTTTTTCATAATATGACAGCTATATGATATAGGGGTTCGATTTTAACCAACTTTGGTAAGGATGTTTAACACTAACTTAAATGCATATTCTTTAAGTTTGGTTATGATATCTTTTAAAACAAAAAAGTTTTTCATACTAAGACTTGATTTTCGCCCGATCGGTCCTATGACAAATATATGATTTAGTGGTCCGATTTGAACCAATTTCGGTAAGAATGTAAAAGACTTACTTAAATGCATTATCTATAAGTTTGATTATGATATCTCATAAAACAAAAAAGTTTAAAAAATAAAACACATATATATTATGTACATGAAAAAAAAAAATTATCAACAAAACAAAGCAAAAATTAAAAAATAACCATTAAATAAAAGTTGACGGAGCCGGGAATCGAACCCACGACTCAATTTTAAAAGAAAGTTCAAAGCTTCGGTGGCTAAACCAATTTACCAATTTAAAAAACAAGTGGGAAAGGTTATAGTCGAGATCCCGACTATAGGATACCCGTTACTTAACTTAAATATGTATAAAAGTATTTTTTTAAGAATTTTTTTTTTAAGAAAAAAGGATTTTGTTATTATTAATTTTTGTTATTTTATATTGCCTGAATCCAGTTGAGAATTCTTAGGCACAAGAATGACACAAAAGTTTGCTTGGCATATTGTGTTGCTGTTGTTACTTAGTTGTCGATTCAAAAAATTTTAAATTAGCAACTTCTTCAGGTTTATAATTTTGCTAAATGTCAATCCCTTGGTTAGCGACCTCTATATGGTAACCGGTGACTTGACACGCTCAACAACATACTACACTTGCATAAATGCAAGTAGTATGCTCAATACGATTCGATAGATGCCAGTTCCATCATCATTGAAGATTCATCGGTACCATTTGGGTTGAGTCGAGTAGCGATTCAAGCCGAATGTCATATTTGCGTCGTCAGAACCAGTTGAGAATTATTTGATGCATTTTGTTAAGTCTAATATTAAAACTATTGCATACTCTAAGGAGCTAATTTTGCTTCAAGAGCTTCGGCATGTTAATACTGCTGTTCTACTTGTCCGATCTTGCTGCGATTTTATAGGATAATAGATAATAGCAACTTGCAACTCTAATACCCACAAAAACGTATTATCTTAAATACTGTGGTGTGGTGGTTTGCGATTTGCGGGCGGAGGGGGGGCGTGATAAAATGTAAGACAAACTTGACCTGCGTGGTGTGTAGAAATCTGAGCCAAATTTGGTTATTCTATCTCTTTTAGACTCTGAGATCCTTTTGTTTAAAGAAATTACTTTGAAAACTTTAAATTGCCATAACTGCCGTTCTACTTGTCCGATCTTGATGCAATTCAGTGGGATAATAGATAATACTAATAGATAACGTTTATTTTACAAAACGTATTATCATAAAAACTGTGGGTGTGGTGGTTTTGCGATTTTCGGGGCGGAGGGGCGTGGCTTAAATTTGAAACAAACTTGATCTGCGTAAGGTATATAGAAATCTGTCTGTCAAATTTGGTTACGCTATCTCTTATAGTCTCTGAGATCCCTTTGTTCAAACAGACGAGCAAAAGGTTTTTCGCTATTTGCGGAGGCGGAGGGGGGCGTAGCTTCAATTTGAAACAAACTTGATCTGCGTGGGGTATATAGAAGTCTGTGATTGAAAGTTTGGTATCTCTATCTCTTATACACTGAAAAAAAGACCAACTTCTAAAATCAAGAACATTCATCTTAAATATTTTGTTCTTAAATTAAGATTATTTTAAGACCAAATTACTTAAACTAAGATTATTAATCTAAAAAATCTTAAAATCTTAATATAAGAATAAAAATCTTAAATTGTTAGGAAAGTATAAATAGGTACTATTTCGTATCAAACAAATGATGGCAATGTGCGCTCTGGTTAGAGATACCGCTTCAGTTGTGAAGCAGTAGGCGGCGGTTCGAATCCCACTCGTAACAAATTCAAATAACATTTATAAAATTACTAAAACAGAATAAAATATAAATAAATAAAAAATTAAAAATAAAAAAAGTATAAATATAAAAAATAATTTTCATTTATTTTATTTTTTGATTTTAATTTTAAGAACATTTATTCTTAAAATAAGAACTTGGTCTTATTTAAAATGTTCTTAAAATCAAGATGTGTTCTCTTAATTCAAGAATTTGATGTTCTCGACGCATTTTTTAGACCAAAGATCTTAGTTCTGAGACCAAAATCTTGATTTTAGAACATTTTTTTTATCAGTGTAGTCTCTGAGATCCTTTTGTTCATACGGACGGACGGACGGACAGACGGACAGACACACATGGCTTTATCGACTCGGCTATTGATGCTGATCAAGAATATATATACTTTATAATGTCGGAGATATAGGGTATATTGTGTTCGTTGGAATGTATGTAACAGGGAGAAGGAGGCATCTCCGACCCTCTTAAGTATATATATTCTTGATCAGCATCAACAGCAGAGTCGATATAGCCATGTCCGTCTGTATGAACAAAAGGATCTCAGAAACTATAAGAGATGGAGTAACCAAATTTGGCACACAGATTTCTATACACCCCACGCAGATCAAGTTTGTTTTAAATTTAAGCCACGCCCCCGTCCACCCCCTCAAATCGCTTATACGTTATACGTTTTTTTTTGGTAATAAACGATATCTATTATTATCAAGAGTCAAGACATCCCAAACAGTGGTGTCATTTCCGTTTTCTCCCGTCAGATTTGGCTTTCTTTGAAGTGTGATTGCAGGTAAAATTTGAAAACAGCGGGCAGCGGGAATTCTAGATTTTTTACCAAATTTATGCAGCTTTTTTATATTTCACTTTTAATTAACTTTGAGAGTTGTTTTAATTGAGTTTGACGGTTAAAATGCTAAAAATCTATCTATCGGCAACGTTTCGATATTTTCTTTAATTGAATAATTTCCTTCAAAAGTTTGCCCCTGAATTGGCACGACTTCCATTGCGAAAAAAAACAGAACAAAAACATTAATGCAGACAGATAATAAAATATGTACATTTATTTATTGAATTTCTTTCATTTTCAAAATAAATTGTTTTCTTTAACAATAAAGAGCGCTGAGCCCAGGTACTCTTTTATAAAAGTTGATTTTCGACCAATTGTTCCTATGGCAGCTATATTTTATATGGAACCTATTTGAACCAAATCTGGTCAGAATGGACAAAACTAACTTAAATGCATATCCTTCCAGTTTGGTTAAGATATCTTAAAAAATAAAAAACTTTTTCATACTAAGACTTAATTTTCGATTGAGCGTCTCTATTGCAGCTTTATGATAGAGTAAACCGATTTTAACCAAATTTGTTCAACTTCATATTCTATCAGTTTGGTTCCGATATCTCAACAAACAAAAACCTTTTTCATACTAAAACTTCGTTTTGATGTATCGTTCCTATGGTAGATATATGATATATATTCGTTAAAACTAACCCAATAGACCCCTGTACTTTTTTTTAAGTACGGGGTCTAAAAAGCAGGCTACAATTATTATGGTAAAATATGTTTAACTTTGGTTGCTTACAGACGGGCTTTGAAAAAAAATTGGAATTAGTTGTTGAAAAGCCATCTAAATATTCCATGTGTAAAGTGTCCTCAAAAAAACTGTTGCACCGCTGAAAATGTTGAAGACTGTCCTTAAAACATTGAAATGTCCACAAAATCTCTCTAAGATCCAATATATGACCTCAAAAGTAACGATCAGCATTTATCTATATATATATATATATAAATTCTTTGTCCAGTACATTCATTCATTTATTCACTCATCCATATGTCATTGTACAGGCCAAACCGCTCAAGATACAAATTTGAAATTTTGGGACTATAAACTTAAGATAATTTCATCGGGAGATAAGGCTGCGTTTGGCCAAAATCGACCTGTAAGTACGTCAAAATAAAGTTCAAAGCTCACATGTATTTTCAGTTTACATTTAGTAGAGTCTGGTCTGGCGCGGCATTCAGTGGCAAAGTGGTGCAGAGGGTGGTGTGTTAGATTCAGAAGCAGAAGCTTCGGGTTCGAATCTCGCTTGATCATGGTTTATTTATAAAATTAATTTTACAAAACAAAGACATACATTTATTTAATTAACATATGGCAGTGTTTGGTCAGCTAGCGAGTTCAGTACCTATGTATTGCTGAGGATGGTGTGCTAGACCCAGGTCCAGGGAGGCGCGGGTTCATTTCCCACACCAGGCAGGATTTTTATTTTATTTTTGAATTTAATTCTATTAACATAATTTAAATTTTAGGATATATTACAATTCGGTCAAAATCGGGTTACTATATCATATAGCTGCAATAGGAACAATCGGGTTCAGATTCAACTTAAGTATGGAGAACTTTTTTGTTTTTAAAGTTATCTCAACCAAACTCACAGATTGTGGTTTTTTTTACCATATTTTACACCCTGACCAACTTTTCTCAAAATCGGATGACTATATCATATAGCTGACATACAATCAAGCTCAAATTAATCTTTAGTATGAACAACTTTTTTAGTTCTTAAGACATGTCAACCAAAATCACAGATTTTGTATTTGAGACTGCCTGTTACACACTTACCAAATTTGGTAAGCATTGGGTAACTATATCATATAGCTGCCATTGGAACAATTGGATGGAAATTAACTCTTAGAATGAAAATTATTTTTGTTTTTTGAGCTATCTCAACCAAACTCACAGTATATGTCTTTTTTACTAAATTTTACACCCTGTTTAAATTTGGTCTTAATCGGATGAATATATAATATAGCTGCCATATGAACGTCGGTTTTAAATTAACCTTTAATATGAAAAACTTTTTTAATTTTTGCAATTTCTTAACCAACCTTACAGATTCGCTTTTGCACGCCAAATGTCGAAGTTTTCTGGAAAATCTAACAGCCTGCATACAATTATTCGTTTATTTTACAAAAAATGTTACAATATATAAATTTGTTGCTATTATTGCATTCAGCATACAATTTCCAACGACAAAAAATTTATAATTTTTTTCAAATAACTGATAATAAGTGCATCGTACGAAAGGTAAAAAACGTAGTAGTCTGATTTGTATAAGAAGGTATCAAGTCATTCAGCAGGTACTAAATATTGATCCATCAGAAGTAAAAGATAATTACAAACTGATAAAAAAACGTGACTCGCTTACTTTATTGATATCAAAACTAAACTCCAACTTTAATAGTTTAGTAAATAGCCGGTAAATATTTTGAACGTTTAAATTGTGTTGTATGTCTCCTTTCCGATCGTATATGTTTGGCAAATGGTAAAAAGCTAGAGGTCGCAAGCTAGGTTATTTTTATTTTTAGCTTTGTGTTACTGACATGCAAAACTATCGATATCTTAGCTTGCGACATCTAGCTTTTTACCATTAGCCAAACATATACGATCGGAAAGGAGACATACAACACAATTAAAACGTTCAAAATATTTACCGGCTATCACTGCGGACGGCAGTTCGCGTTAGTGACGAGAGCAGCACGAAGGGTGCGAAAGACGACTAACAATATATACTGCTAAGTTGGAAAATTTGCTACGACTGTCCGATCAGATCGTGTTATATACCGATCGAAAGGTTTAGTTCTAACTTACAAAATGACGTACTAAACTTTTTCTACTTTTTCTAACCAACCTGGGTCATGAAATACGGGGGTGTAAGTGGGAGGGGAAAAATTTAGATGATTGCAGCTTATGGGACCGTTGAGGCTTTTGGTAAAATTTTTTATTTTTTAAAAATTCTACTTAAAAATACGCGTCGATTGATAAATCAATCACCCAAATCCGATAACTGGTGAACTAATGAAAAGTCAGTTTGTTTGTCTGTTTGTCTGTTTGCATCAAAGCGCTAAAGAAGCTTATATGTAATGATGGGAATTTATTCCTTTTCGAAAATCTAGAAATGTTTGTTCTACGACTTTTTTAAAAAACCGCTAGTTTGGCGGGAAAACGCTAAATCCCGCTAAAATTGAAACCTCAACAGTTTCCAAACCATAAAAGCTACCGATATGTTCTATATATCATTGGAAAGTTGTGATTCAGGGCTCTTATGCGCACCTTTAAACTTTATTTCTAAAGTACTCAGGTAACATTTTACAGGTGAAATAAAGTTTTTAGGCTTACATTTTGGCTATTTATGACAAAACGGCTCGAACGATTTCTGTTAAATTTTGTAATATGTTGTAATACGTACAATACGAGTTTTTTGGTATATGAAACATAAATTTTGGTTGAGGGGTTTGGAAGATGTTACCTGTTAAGTGAATAAATACATTTTTCTATCGGTAGAAAATCACGTTTTAGTACGAAAAACTGTTTGGTTTTATGAGATATCTCAACCAAACTAATACAATATGCATTAAACTTGGTTTTATATATCCTGACCAAAGTTGGTTCAAATCGGACCACTATATCATATAGCTGTTATAGGACCGATCGGTCCAATATTAAGTCATGGTATGAAAAACTTCTTTGTTTTACTAGATATCGTAACCAAACTAATAGAACATGCATTTAATTTAGACTTATATATCCTGACCAAAGTTGGTTCTAATCGGAACCACTTTATCATATAGCTGTCATAGGACCGATCGGGCGAAATCCAAGTCTTAGTATGAAAAACTTTTTTTTTCATAGTAAGTATGAGGTCTCCGACAGTAGAGTATGCTCGGCTGTAGCAACGCGAGCAAAGCGAGCAGGGGGCGGAGCCCACTAGTTTTTCTTTATAATAAAAGAAAAAAATTTTTTTAAATATGAAATACGTTCAACAGCTAAATTTTTATATTTTACTGTTGCAATTGCAAAAATTTCTGATATGACGAAAGCAATTTATAGCCCCAAAATTTCTGATATCCAATTTTGTGACGAACAAAATTCAGTTTAATCTAAAAATTTTAAATAAAAATATAAATTAATATAAAACAAAGGGGCTCCGCCCCCTGCTCGCTTCGCTCGCCTACCCCCGGCTCGCTTCGCTCGCGGTTACAGTCGAGCATGCTCAGTCAGTAGGATACCCTGAGCCCATGTACTCTTTATAAAGTTGATTGTTGCCCATTTTCAATGGAACAAATTATCAAAATTACACACGCGAAACTATGAACAACTTTCGGTTTTCTTAAATCACTGTGCTTATCACTGCAGACTACGTTATTAATGCCTCACTGAACTAATACATCACTCGATACGATTACGACGCGATTTACAATTTATCAATTTATAATCAATTTTAAATAAGTTTAATATAATAAACTTTAATATAATAAACTTATTTAAAATTAATTAAAATTGATAAATTGGTAAATCACAAAGTCATAATCGTAATCGCTGCAATCGATGTAGCGTGTGTAAGAGTAGCCAAAACTACAACTTTGCTCAGCCTGCAATCTGGCAGCACCATTTTCTCTCTCCTCTCCCTCTTACGCAACAAATTCAAAATGCCAAGGCGCTGCAGTGCGCGCGAAATTTGAAATAAAAGGCAATGTCTAATTTTATGATTCTTAAAGCGGAAAATGCTAAGTTTTTTTACAACGATAATAAGCAGATACTTATTATATATATGTGTAAGGAATCGAAAAAATTAATAATTAAAATTATTATTTTGCAGCTTTCAGTGCTCGGCAAGATGCAAAGAGTAGTGCTGCAAAATGATCGCTTTTTCTCTCATGCAATTTCATGCATAGCTATCAGCTTCTGCTGATTTTTGCCATGCAAAATTACATATTTATATATTAACACAATTATATTTTAATCAAATTGTATATTTGTATATACATAAATTATACATTAACATTTCATTACATGATATCAAAATATTTCTGCTCATCGCTTGATTCTTATTTTGGTACCCAAAAAATTGGGTACTAATTCGTTCTGTGTTGTATTGCCTTGCATACAAACGTGAACATATGCTGTCTCGCTCGCACGTTTGATTTGCCATGCAAATGTAATTATTGAACTAAATATAAATTCCGAAATAACTTCTCTATTTATGGGTCAATCGCTTTGAAATTTTCAGGGTCGTTTAATACGCATACTTCTCCACTGATTGTTCAGTTAGGGAGTGATATGTCAAAAATTGCGCCTGTAAATCGTTTTTTTTCAATTTGTTGGCGAAGGGGGCGTGTTATCAAAAATTGGAAACAAACTTGACCTGCGTATGGTATTCACAGACCTGCACTCCAAATTTGAAGTCTCTAGCACTTATAGTATCTGAGATCGACGCGTTCAAACAGACGGACAGACAGACGGACAGGGCTAGATCGACTCGGCTGTTGATCCTGATCAAGAATATATATACTTTATGGGTCTGCCACCCTCCTTCTGCCTGTTACATACATTCTGCCAAACACATTATACCCTTTTTTGCCCATTTTCAATGGGCTCAGGGTATAAAAAGCGAAAATTGGCATTCGGCACTGCGCAAAAAGTAATTTGTATGTACAAAAAAGCTCACCATTTTTGCTCACAGTGCACAATGCCAATTTTCGCTTTTTTTATATTAATTTATATTTTTATTTAAAATTTTTAGATTAAACTGAATTTTGTTCGTCACAAAATTGGATATCAGAAATTTTAGGGGTTAGAAATTGCTTTCGTCACTAGACTTTTACATCTTTTAGAGGTTTTTTTTGTGGGATTTACTATACTATTAAAGTTGGAGTTTAGTTTTGATATCAATAAAATAAGCGAGGTAAATATATATAAGTTAACATAAGTTAAGGCAATGCACGAGGCGCAAGCTAAGCGTTTCTGCAGCCGCTATGATTTTTGCATTGTGTAACTCGATATATAATTTATTGTACTTTGTACAATAAGTCATAAGTCTCTTTTTGTCAATTTAGTTTTAGTTCGAATTCTGTATGCCTTGAGACAGCAAATCCAAGCGCTAATTAACTCCCTCACAGACTGCTGTGTTGTAACCAATATTAAATATGTTAATAAATATAACATTTAATTTAATAAAACTAATAATCATTTAATTTATATATTGACTGTGAAATAAAGTTCCAGTGGAAAATCGCACGCATACATATAAGTAAAAAGTAACGGCAGCTTTTCGGCAGTATATTCTATCTCGATTTTTGTACATACATGTATATTTTCAAGTGTTGGGGTTGCTTAAAAATAATGTGTTACAAAATAAAGTTATTGGTGGAAAGTATGTTTAACATAGCGTTATCTGCGAAATTACATATTTATATATGTACGTTGTACCTATGTACCACAAAAAAAACCTCTACACGAGGTAAAAGTCTATTGACGAAAGCAATTTCTATGTCCAAAATTTCTGAAATATTACTGTGTAATGTAAATGCAAATATAAATATAAATATGCTGGGAGTATTCATGAAAACGATTGGTCCAACATTTGTTGCAAGGATAGGGGAAAACCCAGAAAAACCCAATCAGACCAAGATACAAATTATAGATTAGTTAGTTAGTAAGATTAGTTAGAAATACTAATATAGCGGCTTTAAAAGTAAGCGAAGAACACTCGAAACTAATCGTACGGTACAGATTTTTATAATCAGCACACAGAATACGAAGAGGTTCATGCAAAGCCCAGTTAGTGGTGCAATGCGGAAGATCAGAGGATTAAAGTTACGAGTTAATCTAAAAGGTATGTTGAAAGTAACTTCTTCCATCAAACTAACTGAGTCTACTTGACCCTGTAGTAATTTATGGACGAACATTACTCCAAGCATAATTCTACGATTAGTAAGAGAGGGAAGATTGATTAAGCGAAGTCTTCTAGAGTATGAAGGCATCTGAATTTCTGAGTTCCAGCTCAAGCCGCGAAGAGCAAATATTAAGAACTGTTTTTGAACCGATTCTATCCTGGCACGATGTGATTCGTATTGAGGGGACCAAATGCATGAGTCCGCTTGCAAAAAACTATCAGAGAAAGGTTTACTATAGGTTACACAAAGCTTGACGTCGTCCGCATATATGAGTGCACGTGAGTGAGATAGAACAGTTGGAAGATCGTTTATAAATAACGTTAATAGAAGTGGGCCAAGATGACTACCTTGCGGTACTCCAGACGTAGCTTAAATGGATTTTGAAAATGAAGTTTTGAGACTAACTCTTTGAGCTCTGTTACTTAAATAATTGGATATCCAAAAAAGAAGATTATTCGGAAAGCCGAGAAGATCAAGCTTATGAATTAGTAGGGAGTAGTTTACAGAATCGAAAGCTTTACTAAAATCCGTATAAATAATGTCAGTTTGCATCTTTTTCTTGAACCCTTTAATCACAAGAGAAGTAAACTCAAGAAGGTAAGTGGTTGTCGATCTACATCTCATAAACCCATGCTGAGTAGGGGAGATAATAGAACCACATAAATGTTGAAGATGAGAAGTTATTATTTTCTCAAGCAACTTCGGAATTGCAGAAAGCTTAGCAATACCCCTATAATTCTGAACGTCGCACTTAATACCCTTTTTGTGAAGGTGGATAATATAAGAGACTTTCCATAGATTTGGAAAAGATGAAGAGTCAATTGACAAAGTAAATAACTTAACTTAATAACTACCCAAAAATTCCGCACAGTACTTTAATACGGAACCAGGCACACCATCGGGACCTGGTGTATGTACTGGCTTAATTAATTTAAGCTCACAAAGAAGCGAGCTCTCTGTGATTGCTGGACTGTACATACAGTTTATACTGTTCAGCATGTAAGGGTAAAAGTGACCAGCATGGGGACTACTCGTAGAGTATGTAGTTTGGAAAAAGTCGGCAAACAAATCTGCTATGGATTGATCAGAATTATCTTGAACGTTATTAAAGGTGAGAGATGATTCAAGTGATACAGTTTTGCGTTAAGAGTTTACAAATTTATAGAACTGTTTAGGATCTCTAGAGAATTCAACCTTACAACGTTGTAAGTAATTGTTATAGCACTGAGAGTTTAGTACCACAAAATTGGAGTTGGTAATTACGTATCGAGTGAAATCGTTAGGATTTCCCGACTTTTTATATTTTTTAAATAGTTTGGATTTTACATTTTTTAACTGTCGTAATTCTCTAGAAAACCAAGGAGGTCAAGCAGAACTCATAGGAGATACAAGCGGAACGTAGATATCAAGTAAATAATTTAGAGTACTATAAAAAAGTTTAATGGCATTATCCAAATCAGAACATGCATATAGTTCAGACCAATCCATACACAAAATCAGATTGCTTATTGAAATCTGTTTTTCTAAAACACCGACTGCGCACAGCGGTATCAGATGATGATACATCTGAACGCAAAGGTAAATGGATGAATGTATTAAGATTTGGATGGTATGGGTCTTCTGGCATAGCCATTGGGTCAATCCCAGATACAATGGTATCGGAAGCATCCAATACAAATAGCAGGTCGAGTGTCCTGTTAATAGAATTTCAAACTGGATTGATCTGAACCAACGATAGCTCTAAGAGACAATCAATAAAGCTATCGGAACTATCAGGAATAAGTAAATTCGAGTCATTTGAGGCGATCCACTTAACATCGGGCAGATTAAAATCACCCAAGACAAAGAGAAAGTCAGAAAGTCAGTAAAGATGATATATATTTAATAGCGTTTAGATGAGTATCATATTCTGTCTCATCAGCAGGGGTGGAATGTAAGAATATGTTAAATAAGTAGAAAATTTATTGAAAGATACTTTTACACAAATGTACTCAATGCCCGAATTAAAAGTGGTTGGAATCGGTTCCGAGGTTAGATTGGAGTCAACAGCCAACAGTACTCCACCTCCAATTCAAGTAATATGATCTCATCTATATGTAGTATATTTAGAAGAAACAATAGAAAAATCTGATATGACAGGTTTGAGCCAGGTCTCAGTAAAACCGATGATGTCAAAGTCAAAGGAAAGACTGTTAAGAAATAGGCTAGATAGCTTACTACTAAGGCCTCGTACATTTTGGTAAGCTACAGAGATAGAGGAAATTAGTGTTTTGAGACTACGTTTGAGGATATAACAGGTGAAGAGGAGGACTAACGAGAAATGCGATATTTTGGAGAAATTATTTCGCATAAAGCGTGTTTTTACATACATATGTTATTAATAGTGATTGAAAACAATAAAATTTCAGAAATAACAAAACTAACGCAGAGGATTTATAGTAAGTTAACATAGTAAATAATCTAGTATAATACATTGATTATGTATTTGATTCTTTTAAGTTTTAAACTTACCTATAATTCAACGGATTATGTTTGTTAAACCGGTAAGCTTTATTTTATTTACTATTATTTTTCTATATAAAAATATGTTTAAGTAATTCTGTTAAGTTGTCAGTTGACATTCAGATGCTGATGGATTACGTTTATAATTCAACAATATTTATAAATAATATGTGTAACGTTATCTACATTGTTAACTTACCTTTAATCCGCTTCGTTAATTTTGCTATTTCTAAAATTTAATTGTTTTCAATCAATATTCTAAACATATGTATGTAAAAACTTTTAGATGATATAATAATTGCATGAATTTATAATAATTGTCAAAAAAAATAAATTACTTCATTAATTATAGTAATAATATAATAATAATATTAATAATAATAATAAAAAAATATATATAGTATATTTCTTCATTGTTCATGAGATATTAATTTTGTTATGCATTCTCACTATTAATTATATAATTATTTCAGGGATTATATATTTAAAACGCTATTATTAATGAGTCTTTAATATAAAAGTTCTGAAGTCCTCAAAATATACTGTACATTAAAATCGTTCCATTACATTGTTCCATTGTACTCGAAATATACATTTGGTTTAACATTTTCATTTGATTTTGTTTGAATATTTTAGGGACAATGTACCTTAAACGCTTTATATATACATAGAATCCTCTAATTAAACGTTCCATTATTTCATGTTAAGGAGTTGCAACACCGATGAATCTTCATATATATATTATTATTTTTTCTGCAGATTATGATATAATATTGTGTTATAAAAATTTTGTTTCCATTAGCTTGCTCAATAGTAAACTAGTCGGCCGGTGCTACAGTCGAGCATACTCGACTGTCGGAGACCCCGTACTTACTATAGCAAAAACTAATAATGGAAAAAATTAAAAAATATTTAACTTAAATGCATACTCTATCATATTGGTTACAATGTCTCATAATATATAAAAGATTTTCATACTAAGACTTGATTTTCGCCCGATCGGTCCTATGACAGCTATATGATATAGTGGTCTAATTTGAGCCAACTTTGGACAGGATCTATAAAACCAAGTCGTTTGCTTATTGTATCGGTTTGTTTTAGATATATCATAAAACCAAAAAGTTTTTCATTCTAAGACTTAATTTGGCCCGATCGGTCCTATGGCAGCTATATGATATAGTGCTCCGACTTGAACCAACTTTGGACAGGATATATAAAACCAAGCTTTATTTATATTCTATTAGTTTGGTTACCATATCTCATAAAACAAAAATGTTGTTCATACTAACACTTAATTTTAACCCGATCGGTCTTATGACAGCTATATGATATGGTAGACCGATTTGAACCAACTTCGGTAAGGATGTATAAGACTAACTTAAATGCATATTTTATAAGTTTGGTTACGATATCCCATAAAACTAAAAAGTTGTTCATACTAAGACTTTATTTTCACCCGATCGGTCCTATGACAGCTATATGATATAGTGGTCCGATTTGAACCAACTTTGGACAGGATATATTTTAAATAAAAATTTAAATTAATAAAAAAAAGCGAAAATTGGCATTCGGCACTGCGCAAAAAGTAATTTTTATGTACAAAGAAGCTCACCCTTTTTGCTCACAGTGCACAATGCAAATTTTCGCTTTGTTTTTATCAATTTAAATTTTTATTTAAAACTTTTAGATTAATCTGAATTTTGCTCGTCACAAAATTGGATATCAGAAATTTTGGAGTTAGAAATTGCTTTCGTCACTAGACTTTTTCCTCGTGTAGAGGCTTTTTTGTGGTTAAGTTTCCGCTTACTATCATTGTAAGAAAATTCCTAAATAATAGAACTTGCTTTTTATTTTAAATGGCGCGCGTAATGCAGCAGCCTTTGGTGGCTCTAATTTGTTGCGAGAGAGAAAGAGAGTGAGAGAGGAAAATTTGTGCTGCCAGAATGTAGGCTGAGCAAAGTTGTAGTTTGTGGCTACTCTTGACACACTCTACATTGATTCCGAGCGATTACGATTACGATTTGCGATTTATCAATTTGAATTTAATTTAGACTACGCTAAATACATTAACGAGTGATATATTAGTTCAGTAGTGCATTAATAACATAGTTTGCAGTGATAAACACAGTGATTTAAGAAAGCCGAGAGTTGTTCATAGTTTCGCGTGTGTAGTTTTTCTGAAATACATGTACATATGTATATGTAGTGTGCGCGCGTGAATTTGAGTGAGTGCTTTAGTGAAACTTTCGGTGTCGGTGTCGTTATCGGTGTCGGTATCGGTTGTGTTTCTCTTGTGCTGTGACCATTGAACTAATAATAATCGCCAGCTATTAATTTAACAGAGCGAGTGATATATTTATTCAATGGTCTATTGATAACATAGTCTGCAGTGATTTAATAGAGCAGAGATGTTGCATCTGGGTCTGGGCAAATTAACAAATGGCAATATTTTTCTTATCTATATTTCGATAGCTGAAATCTGTCCAGCGCGGCCAAGTGTGACCGAAGGCTGCGCACACAACACAGGGTTGTGTTCGTCGGTGAGAGCGAGTATAAGAGCCACAGAGAGAAAGAGAGAATTCTTATAAGTGTATGCGTGAGCGGCTTACTGTGCAGACTGCACCGATGGAACCGAATATGGGTCAAAGCCAAGGGCGATCGGTCGTTGACTCGGTTGGGACCGTTGCGCGTGGGCGAGAGAGGAACTGATAGACAAAAGGGGAAGGGGGGAAAGATAGAAAATTGAAGCTTAGCAACAGGCAGTTTTGGCAGGCATCAGGAGTCTGATTGGAAACTCGAGCGTAGACGCATGCGCTGGGAGTTTCGTCGGCCCAAAAATTTCGAATGGTGTGCGGTGCGGTAAATATATATATACAGATTAATATATATATATATATATATATATAGACATATATATACGAAAGTGTAGTGGCGGGTAAAAATTATATTTATGCAAAAATCAAAATAAATATAATTTAAAATTAAATAAATACACACACTTACACATACATTCAGTGAACAACACAGTGCAGTGAGCAATAAATATATCAGTTTTTTTGTCACGAACAGCACCAGCAATATCACAAAACAACAACGACAAGCAACAGGTGTTCAATTTTTTGGTTCCCCATACACACATCCATTTATGTACACACACACACCTACAAATATATATATATTTTTTGGCAACAAAACAACAATAATCCAAACCCACAACTATTCACCTAAATACCGGTACAAGCAACGACAATTAAACATTCAACAATACAACAATAATAACAATTTAAACAATACAACGTGCGTCGCACACTGGGGCAGGAGGCCGAAAAGCGTGGCAAAAATCATTTTTTTGACGAAAGCGTTCGTAAAAAGTTAAAACGGCATTCGATAGAGAAAACTTCAAAGATTACGAATCCAAAAGATTTTTGAAATCAGGTAAAAATTGTGGGCGTGAAAGCCTCTCAAAGTTGACCCATTTTTCAGTGCGCGCAAAAATGTGAAAATTTTATAAAAAATGCAAGCTTTAAAGCTGATTTCATGACAAGTTATATGACCGATATTTATGTTTTTGTTTTCATATGAAAAGTACATTCATTTCTAATTAAATGCCGTAGAATTTTGTTTCTTCACTTGTTGACCTTTTATCCAAGCGATGTCTAAAAAAAGCACTTAAATTGGGCTATTTTTTGACTTTGATGGAATAGAACAAAAATTGGACTCATTTGGACTCGATCCCACTACCACAGGAGTCTTTGTAGTCTTTGTTACGCAGTGAAAGCACTCATGTTAAAGCTTATGAAGTTTTCTATCAAATGCTTTTTAGAAGTTTTCTATCAAATGCTTTTTAAAATTTGAAAATATCTTCACTGGTTCAAAAGATATGATTTTTGCATCGCAAAATGAGAATCTGCCCCACTGTGCGTCGCGACAAACAACATTTAAGCATCTCCCAAACCAGAGCGAATAAATCGCAGCGGCAGCGGCGCGAGTAAACCGCGTGATGTTTTCCGCGCCAAAATCGCAAGTGTGTTCACACCGCGGCGAATTTATTCGCGGTTTCTTTATTCGCAAAATGTCTTCGTCAAATGGCAGCCATGAAAAAGACATTGCGCATAAACCGCTAAACGCATAAACGTCACATGTGATGATTTTAATAAATATTTTCAATAAAAGTGAATGATTATAAGTTAAAACTGCTTCTCGTATTATATTATTATAATTATATTGTATTAAAAGCCAAAATATAGTAATTTAACATGTAAACAAGGCAAAATTCAACACATGCATCACATGTGACGTCATCAGCGCATAACATGAGCAAATTTCTGCGCAATCTAATTTTATCGTTCTTGGCGGAAAGCGGAAAAAACGCTGCATGCGCGGTTCTGGAAAAAAACGCTGCAAATTCGCCGTCGAAAGAAATTCGCTCCGCTTTGGTGTGCATACGTTCATAAGACGCAATGTAATTATATATTCGCGCCGCTGCCGCTGCGATTTATTCGGTCTGGTTTGAACTTTCTTTGGTGAGCTGTATCGTTTATTTCCTCCCCTCGTCACGGACTGGATTGGCGCGTAGTTATTTAATTTATTAGTTACTAAATTTGTTATTTATTTTATTTGTTATTATACCCGTTACTTAAAAAATAAGTAAAAGGGTATATTGTGTTCGTTGGAATGTATGTAACAGGGAGAAGGAGGCATCTCCGACACTATAAAGTATATATATTCTTGATCAGCATCAATAGCCGAGTCGATATAGCCATGTGTGTCTGTCCGTCTGTCCGTCTGTCCGTCCGTCCGTCCGTATGAACAAAAGGATCTCAGAGACTATAAGAGATAGAGATACCAAACTTTCACTCAGACTTCTATATACCCCACGCAGATCAAGTTTGTTTCAAATTGAAGCTACGCCCCTCCGCCCCGCAAATAGCGAAAACCTTCTGCTCGTCTGTTTGAACAAAGGGATCTCAGAGACTATAAGAGATAGCGTAACCAAATTTGACAGACAGATTTCTATATACCTTACGCAGATCAAGTTTGTTTCAAATTTCAGCCACGCCCCCTCCGCCCCGAAAATCGCAAAAACCACCACACCCACAGTTTTATGATAATACGTTTTTGTAAAAATAAACGTTATCTATTAGTATTATCTATTATCCCACTGAATTGCATCAAGATCGGACAAGTAGAACGGCAGTTATGGCAATTTAAAGTTTTCAAAGTAATTTCTTTAAACAAAAGGATCTCAGAGTCTAAAAGAGATAGAATAACCAAATTTGGCTCGCAGATTTCTCTACACACCACGCAGGTCAAGTTTGTCTTACATTTTTATCACGCCCCCCTCCCCCCTCCGCCCACGCAAATCGCAAAAAACCACCACACCCACAGTATTTAAGATAATACGTTTTTGTGGGTATTAGAGTTGCAAGTTGCTATTATCTATTATCCTATAAAATCGCTGCAACATAGGACAAGTAGAACAGCAGTATTAACATGCCGAAGCTCTTGAAGCAAAATTAGCTCCTTAGAGTATGCAATAGTTTTAATAATATTAGACTTAACAAAAATGCATCAAATAATTCTCAACTGGTTCTGACGACGCAAATATGACATTCGGCTTGAATCGCTACTCGACTCAACCCAAATGGTACCGATGAATCTTCAATGATTATGGAACTGGCATCTATCGAATCGTATTGAGCATACTACTTGCATTTATGCAAGTGTAGTATGTTGTTGAGCGTGTCAAGTCACCGGTTACCATATAGAGAGGTCGCTAACCAAGGGGATTGACATTTAGCAAAATTATAAACCTGAAGAAGTTGCTAATTTAAAATTTTTTGAATCGACAACTAAGTAACAACAGCAACACAATATGCCAAGCAAACTTTTCTGTCATTCTTGTGCCTAAGAATTCTCAACTGGATTCAGGCAATATAAAATAACAAAAATTAATAATAACAAAATCCTTTTTTCTTAAAAAAAAAATTCTTAAAAAAATACTTTTATACATATTTAAGTTAAGTAACGGGTATCCTATAGTCGGGAACTCGACTATAACCTTTCCCACTTGTTAAAATTAGGAATAACACTTCTATTTGCTTACGTAAGCATAGCTCTACTCATGGCATTTCGGCTGCAAACGCCCTTAGTGAGGATCACATAGAATCTTTAATTAGGCAAGACGATGGTTATAGGATGTTAAAGGGTATTCTCACTTCTCCTGCCCATTGGGAAGCTGAAAAGAAAAAAGTTATGGCTATGATCAGGCAGATTAGTCTGCCGACCTCTTTCATAACATTTTCGGCAGCAGAGACTAAGTAGACGGAGCTTTTAGTCTTGCTATCTAATTATGTAGATAAGCAACCTATAACAGAAGAAGCCGCATCAAATTATAGTTTTGATACAAAAGCCCGTCTTATTAGAGCAGATCGTGTAACATGTGCTAGGTATTTTGAGCATCGACACAGGGAGCTTTCGAAAACAATGAAGCAGGAAGGCGGTGTTTTTGGTAACCATAGGGTCATTTAGTTTTATTGGCGAGTTGAGTTTCAGCAGAGAGGCTCTCCACATGTACATGGCATATTTTGGTTGAAAGATGCCCCAAAGCTCGACTTAAATGATGAATCCAGTATTCAACCTATCAAGTCATTTATTGATCAGTTTATCACAACTGATACTAATTGCCAAGAAACTCAACCATTTCTGCAAGCGACAAGTTAGAGGAAACCTAATTTGTCGATTCGGTATTCCATACCCTCCTACACTCAAAATATAGAGGAGCCTAGAAGAAATTTTGAGAATTCTAGCAGCGTTACAATATCCATTTAATAATGAATACTTGGAATTATTTAAAGATTTTAATAACTTCCTTGCCCACGTGCATCCTAACTTAACCTATGAGAAGTATATTAACGCACTAAGATCGAGTCTTAAGAAACCCAAAATTTTCTTAAAGCGATCTTTTAGTGCTATCAAGGTAAACGGCTTAGCTTGCTGCTCCTATGTTGTTAATTATATAAACAAGTCCCAGCGAGGAATTTAAAATTAATTGCGAGAAACAGTAAATGAAATTAGTCGGGGTAATGTTACAATCAAGCAAAAGTTACAACATATAGGACACAAATTTATTTGTGGCACTGAGATCTCTGCTCAGGAAGCCGTTTATTGCTGTTTAGAGATGCCTTTGTCTGGTAGCAGTACTGGTGTAGTATTTATATATACATCACAGCCAGAAAAACGGGTTAGAATTCTGAAATCAAGAGAACAGCTTCAAAATCTTCCCGAAGATTGTGAAGACATTTTCGAAATTGGACTTACAGAGCATTACATTCAACGTCCAGACGTTCTTGAGAGCTTATGCCTGGCCGATTTTGCTGCTTATTATGTTTTTAGCAAACGGCATCCACGAAACAGTTCAGAAAGAAATCCAGGTTACACAGAAGGCGATAACGAACAGCCTAGGGCTACGGAATCGGTAATTTATGCCCTTCGCGAAGACAGCGGCTTTATTAGAAAAAGGCTAAGTCCAAGCATCATTAGATATAGAAGATTTAATATTAATACTGAGAGAAGCGACTATTTTAGGGAATTAGTAATGCTTTATGCACCATGGAGGAATGAACAAGTTGAGTTACTAACTAGGGATTGTGAGGCATTTTGTAACGTTAACAAGGATTTAATAGAAAACAATCGTAGGAAATATAATGTATTAGATGCTAGTGAGCTTGAAAATGCATTGGATAATGCAGTTCAGGCAGAAGATGAGGATAATATAAAAAACCCAAAAGATAATGAGTTTAGAATCTTAGGATTGCTTGAGATATATCCTCAACTAAATGTCTTAAACGTCAATGGGGATGATAACAATATAGGTGATAATAATGTTCGCCTGATTAAGCTCCCACCCTTAGTTTCTGAAGAAACTTTATCTAATATTGTATCGCTTTTTTTTTATTAATTTATATTTTTATTTAAAATTTTCAGATTAAACTGAATTTTGTTCGTCACAAAATTGGATATCAGAAATTTTGGGGCTAGAAATTGCTTTCGTCACTAGACTTTTACCTCGTATAGAGGTTTTGTTTGTGGGATATCAGAAATTTTTGCAATTGCTTTTGCTTTTGACATTGTAACTTTATCATTAATGCAGGCAAATAGTAAAATATATATATTTAGTTGTTGAACGTATTTCATATTTTAAAAAAATTTTTCTTTAATTATAAAGAAAAACAAGGGGGCTTCGCCGCCTGCTCGCTTTGCTCGCGTTGCTGCAGCCGAGCATACTCTACTGTCGGAGTTTTCGTACTTACTATGAAAAAAAAGTTTTTCATACTAAAACCTAATTTTGACCTGATCGGTCCTATGACAGCTATATGATATAGTGGTCCGATTTGAACCAACTTTGGTCAGGATATATAAAACCAAGTCAAATTCATCTTGTATCAGTTTGGTTGAAATATCTCATAAAAACAAAAAGTTTTTCGTACTAAAACGTGCTTTTCGACCGATAGAAAAATATATATATTCACTTAACAGGTATTCACTGTTGAGGTTTCAATTTAACCGGGATTTAGTGTTTTCCCGCTAAACTAGCGGTTTTGTCAAAAAGTCGTAGAACAAACATTTCTAGATTTCGAAAAGGAATAAATCCCAATTATTACATTTAAGCAAACAGACAAACCGACAAACAGATAAACAAACTGACTTTTCATTTCATTTTGAGAAGTCCACTAAAATTTTCAAATTTATTTATCTTTTAACTATTTATCGGATTTTGGTGATTGAGGTATCAATCGACGCGTATTTCTAAGTTTAATTTTTAAAAAATTTTACCAAAAGGTTCCAACAGCCCCTTTAGCTGCAATCATTTAAATTTTATGCGTCCCACTTACACCCCCGTATCTCATGACCCAGGTTGGTTAGAAAAAGTAGAAAAGCTAGTATGCCATTTTGTAAGTTAAGACTCAACCTTTCGATTGGTATATAGCTTGATCTAATCGGATAGTCGTTGCAAATTTTCCAACTTAGCTATATTGTAGGTACACTCTACCAATAAAATACCATCGGTTAAGCATACATACATTATTAACACATTGTTGCAGTACACAAACAAAACCATTTCAAGTGAGCGTGTAATATGATCGCCCGCTTATAAGCTAAGCTAAGTCAGCAGTCCCACTACTTGTTAACATATTATATATATATATAATAACAATGTTCAATCCGGTTTAGTTATAAAAAAAATAAACTTTATTTATAATACAAAAAAGGCGAACATTCGAGTTAGAGAATAAATCTAAATCTGTGGGATCTTGGAGATGGAATCTGCTCTTAAGTAAACAGAGATCTTAGGGATCGCTCTCTTGAGATGACGAACGTTTGGGGTGCTAAGCAACAGCTTGGATTTGTGCCGCGTTGACAATACTGACCCTTAGTGAGCTAGTGGATGTTTATGTTAACATTAGGTTCGTGGAGCACTTGAAATGTTATTTCACTGGCCCTCTATTCTTATTGATATCTTATTACTTGATACGAGAATGTGCTTAGGCATACATAAGTGGGGTGTCGTATTAAATAATATAAGTGGGTATGTGTAGTGGATATGTCACTTCCCCATCCATAAAAAATTAGCCCGTCCTCAGGCGGTGATTGTAGGGTATAAAGTTGGGATAGATTCGAGTACAATATTTGGATTTTCGTTAATGTTTGAATTTGATTTAAGTTTACATTATTTGTTTGTGGGTTTGTTTCTGTTTGTTTCTTATAATTAACAATTATTTTGTGTGGTATGTTTTTATACTTATAGCTAAAATATAGTATTAGAGTGATTATAATAATTATAAGTGTCGTTAATGTAATAATTTGAAATGTATTATAATGTTTCGTTTGTTGTTGTACAATTTCTTTTGCTTGAATATAGGAAAGTGGTTCTAATTTAGTTACGTTGTTGCTTACATAAACTGTTTGTGTGTAATCTAACATAGTGCTTGTAATTAATATTTCTTCTAATTGAAGTGAACAGTTAAATGCTTTTATAATATTGTCACCTTCTATTGTTATTTCTCTATTCAGACAATTTTGATTTAAAATAGTTTTAGGTAAGTTCCATGTCAACATTATATTAGGCTCTACGTAATTAATTTCAAAAGTTTTGTGTGTCTTTGAATATCTGCATTCGGTTGATGCTTGATTTAATATTCCTGTAATGCATTTGTTCATAACTAGGTCTTTGGTTTTATCTGTGTAAGATTGGCTGTTTTGTAAGTAATATTTGTCATGGATAATTTTAGTTAAAATGTTTTTGTTTTTGTCTGGATATGGAATAATTTCGAAAACTGGCGTATTAATAATTTCGCGAGGAATATGGGAAATTATCAAAATTTCGTTTGTAGTTGTTTTAAGCCATGTTGAAGTTTTAATGTTTAAAATCTTTTCAGAATTCACGTGTGATAATGGACTATGTTTTAGTAATTTAGGGTTAAAAATACCTAATCTTGTCAGTTGCATTCCCAGCTCTTTATCTTCTATGTATTCTGTAAATTCTTGTAAGTTAAATGTTATTATTGCTAATTTTTCTTCTCCCTCATTAATTAAACTTAAAGTGTTTATAACTTCTATTCCTTTATTTACTGCATCTATTACTTGGTTTAATTCATTTGCTTGAACACTGTTTTCTGAAAGGTTATTTATTTTTGTTTCTAATTGTACTTTATCTTCTTGATTTAATGTACCAAATAGATATTTGTAAAATGTTCCTACAAAATTAATTAGGCCTCTTTTATTACGTTTTGCTAATCTAATACCGTTCATTTCTCTTTCTAATTTCTCTGTTAAATATTGAATTTGTGTTAATGTTTCAAATTCTTTTGCTTGTTTTATTAGATTATTGTATGTATCTTCAATTTTTTATAAATTAACAGTTAAGTAGTGGTATTCGTAATTAATTGGTAAGTATTTAGTTCCTGTTGTGAATATAAGATATCCATTTTTCGATTGAATCGGGTTTATTTCTAAGCTTTGGCCATTAGTTTGCTGAGTCAAAAATATAATTAAGAATAATATTGGGAATAGAACTGTTTTATGTAGTGGCTTCCTGGTTTGAATTGTCATTTGATGTAGATCTGGAATTATCGTATTTGCTTTTGTTAATTTTCCTTTTCTTCTTAAATTTAGATTTGTAATGTATAATTTTTCTGCCTCTATTTGTCTCTTCGAAATGCTTCTCGTCTAATTGTTTTAGATTACCTGTCTTCTTAAATGGGTTAGTTGATTTTGATCGTACTAAAGGTGATTGTCTATAGTTAGTGTCAATTTCGAAATCTTTACGTTTTTCGTTTAGTTTCTCTATTTGATTTGCTTTAATTGAGTGTTATATTCTGGGGTTCCTGCGTATATGAAAATGTCCGCTGGTGTTCTACCTGAAGTATTATGTTTAGTTTTGTGATTATATGTATAAAGTATTATTTCGAACCTAGTCAACTTATTTTCTGGATCTGATTCGCTGTTTATAATTCTTAACTTTTCATTAACGGTTTTATGAAATCTTTCAACATCAGCAATGCCATTTTTACTTGTAGTAATATTAATGTCTACTCCTTCGGATCTTAACCAGATTTGTAACGCTGAGCACATAAATGCTGAATCTTTGTCTGCTTTTATTTCTTTTGGTTTACCCATTTCGTTAAATATTTTAAGTAACGCTCTTTTTGCTTCTAGCCAATCTCTACCATTTACTTCGATAAGGGATGCGAATTTAGAATATATGCCTATACAAGACAAGAATTGTTTGTTGTCCACCATTTAAAAATCTATAACATATTTTTCTCTAGGGTTGAATGTTTCTGGAGTTAGTTCAAATGCTAGCTTTGTGTCTCTATGTTCTGTTTTGGCAATGTTACAAGTTTGACACTCGTTAATAATGTTTTGTATTAAATTCTGATAATCTGGGTAGTAGTATTTTTCTTTGAAAAGTGCGGTTAATTTTTCGATACCTGGGTGTAATAGGTTCTTATGTGTTTTAATGATTAATTCTTTAAATTCTGCATATGTTTGAATGTCTGTTAACATTTTATTTGATCTCATTACTTTTGTTAAATTATTTGGACTTATAATTTCTATGAAAGCGGTTTGAAATGTTAGGACATATACCTCGTTATGAAAGTATATAACGCTTTTCTTTGTCCATAGATATTCTTTTATTAATTGTTTAGCGTAAGTGTTTGTCATTTCTTTGTACTTGATTTGTGTTCTAGTCTTATGAAAATAATGCAATACATTTACTTCATTATTGTTACTTTTAATGAATTCTATTTGTCTGTTGTAATAGTTTATTGGTCTTTCTGTTATTGAAATATAATTTTGATTATCTTCTTGTGCGCTATGCACTGTTGCTGCTGTACTGTTGGAAATTTCCCCTAATAAATTATCTTCTAGTTTAATTCTTGATAAAGCATCTGCGACATAGTTTTTTTTTCCTGCGACATACTTAATGTGATAATTAATGAATTTGATTATTATTTATTTTATTTTCCATCGTTGCAATTTCATATTTGGTTCTTTAACATTGTTTAACCAAACTAAAGGTTTGTGGTCACTGAGGATTTCGAACTTTCTCCCGAAAAGATATGACCTGAAATATTTGGTGGCCCAGACAATTGCTAAAAGTTCTTTTTCAATTGCTGAGTAGTTTATTTCATGTTCGTTTAGTGTTCGACTTGCGTAGAGTATAGGTTTATGGTCTTGGGATAGTACTGCTCCTATAGCAATGTTGCTTGGATCTGTAGTTAAAGAGAACGGCTTTTCAAAGTTGGGGTACATTAATATTGGATCTGAAGTTATAAGTATTTTTAATTTTTCAAAAGCTGAAATGTAATCTTTATTCTTTACGTCAATAACTGCGTTTTTCTTTAATTTCAATGTCATGGGTTTTACAATGTTTGCAAAGTTTGGAATAAATTTTCTATAGTAACCGCAAAGTCCTAAAAATGATTTGATTTCCTTTGTTGTTTTTGGTATTGGATATTTTTGAATAGCATCAACTTTTATTGGGTTCGGTTTTATACCTTCAGTTGTTACAATATGCCCAAGGAATTCAGTTTCCTTTTTGATAAATTCACATTTGTCTAGCTGTAATTTTAAATTGGCTTCTCTGAGCTTTTGAAAACTCTTTCAATGACAATATGTGTTCTTCCAATGAAGTGGAATACACTATAATATCGTCCATATAAACCAAACAATCTTTATAGATTAAATCTTCTAAAGATTATTCATGCAACGTTGAAAAGTTGCAGAGCATTTTTAAGTCCAAAAGGCATACGAGTATACTCATAATGGCCGTTTTTGTTGAAAACGCGGTCTTTGGAATTGAATCAGAATCCATTTGAATCTGATGGAAGCCTTTTGCTAGATCAATGGTAGTGAAATATTGACATCTTCCAAGTTTGTTAATATATCATCCATTATCGGATAGGTATTTATCATCGATTGTGATTTCATTAAGGTTTCGATAGTCAATGACTATTCTAAACTTTTGTTTTCCGATGAATCACTTTTCTTTGGTACAATCCAAATTGGTGAGCAGTAAGGAGAATTTGACTATGAATTATTCCCTGATTTATCATTTCTTTAATTTGTTTTTGAATGACATGCTTAATTGTACTGGCGAAAGTCAAATTTTCACTTTCTTTGTACTGTATGTCTCTAAACTCGAATAAGATTTTAGTTAATTTATTTTTTTCTTCTTTATTGAGATGTTCTAACCTGTACTGATTACTTTCTTTAAGTTCATTTTCAATTGCGAAATTAAAAGGCCTATCTTCTGTAAGAGGTGGATCAAGGCAATCAATTGCGGTGTCTTTTCTAAATGGTGGATCATGGCTATTAAATGCTGTATTGTCCTTTACAAAGTCTTCATGATTATATCTCATGATAAATTGATACCCGCTCAAAATTACAACTTCTTCTTTGTAATTAATTGTTGCTTGACAGGCTTCGAGGTATTCTCTGCCTATTAATACATCGTAATTTTTTGAAAATTCGTGTATATAAAATTTTTGGTGTGACGGACAGAGTTTGTTAAGGGCTAAAGAAATACTTTGGTTTAAGTTGATATTTCCATTTATAGTATGAACTTCTAGTTTGCAAGTGGTAATTGGGAATTCTAGAAAATGTTTTTCTCATTAAATTAATAGAAGATCCTGTATCTATTACACACCTGAGATGTTGGTTATTCATAATTAATCGAATGAAGGGGTTTCTTTTGATTTGGGGTCCGAGGCTGCTTGATGAAAATTTTCAGCTGTATCCATTTTGTACTGACCACTATTACTTTCTCGTTGTCTTTTGACTGGTTGATTTGAAGTACCAGGGCTATTACTATTTGGTTGGTAATTCATTGGATTACTAACTCTACCTTGATTGAGGTTCTGTTTGAATTCTTGTTGCAATTGCTGATTGCTTTCGTTAGGTTTCTGCGGATTATTATTTTGATAATTGACATGCATATTTTGTGGATAAAAGCTTTGATATGCATTTTCATTATTCCTGCGAAAATTATTACTGCCTGATGGGTACGAAGTATTATTGTTACCGTTTGATTTTGGTCGGTCCGAAGAGTTATTTTCGTACAGTCCTTCTCTTTCAATTTTGTTACTGTTGTTATGTCATGTCTAGCAAGAGCCATAAATATTCTGTCTGGTAGTTTTCTTGAAATAACGTCTTTAACTGTGTTGTTCATAGCATTTGTGTATAAAATTGTATTTGAAGGTATTCCTTCTAGCATTAACTTGTTTGATATTACAAAAGTCTTATACTCTAAGTCTTCGATAAACTTACGGACACTGCCATTATAATTTGTGTTGTATAATCTACGTAAAAGTTCTTCATAGGGCGTCTGTGTTTTGAATTCCTCGATAAGGGCGTCCCTTAATCCTGTCCAGTTTGTTGCTGCCGACAATTGAGATACACGTTGAGCTGCTCCAGTCGTCTGCATCTCAATGGCTCCATATAGGACACTGTGTTGTCGTACGTCTTGGGTTGGGTATAGTTGTAGAACATAATCGACTCTTCTTATGAAGGCTGCCAGCTCTTCAGTTGTTCCATCGAAGGTTTGAATTTTTTGGATTTGTCCAAGGGCTTGCTTCAGATGATGCTCTGATAGCTCCATTACTGGTGGTGGTACCATTTTGACTTTGGTTTTATTTTCTTTTGGTTCGAAAATGTGGCCTGGGATATTAGTTATCCTTTAGTGGTCACAAAACACAAAGTTAATTTTACGTTTAAATAAGCACAATCACTTTTGTTTTAGCCTAGGATATTAGTTATCCTTTAGTGGTTTAACTTGATTTATTGTAACTTATTTACGCACATAAGTTCTTTAGCGGATGTGTATTAAATTAGTTTCACTTTATTGAAGTTCAACGTTATTTGACTTGGGATATCGCGAATCCTTTAATAGTCTATTCAGTTGATCAATTTTGCAAAAACACTTTAACACATCCTACCGGCTGCGCCAATAACAATGTTCAATCCGGTTTAGTTATAAAAAAATAAACTTTATTTATAATACGGAAAAGGCGAACATTCGAGTTAGAGAATAAATCTAGACTAATCATAAAGTGTGTTGGCGACGCTTAGCAAACCTCGGCTGTGGGATCTTGGAGATGGAATCTGCTCTTAAGTAAACAGAGATCTTAGGGATCGCTCTCTTGAGATGACGAACGTTTGGGGTGCTAAGCAACAGCTTGGATTTGTGCCGCGTTGACAATACTGACCCTTAGTGAGCTAGTGGATGTTTATGTTAACATTAGGTTCGTGGGAGCACTTGAAATGTTATTTTCACTGGCCCTCTATTCTTATTGATATCTTATTACTTGATACGAGAATGTGCTTAGGCATACATGAGTGGGGTGTTGTATTAAATAATATAAGTGGGTATGTGTAGTGGATATGTCACTATATACATATATGTACATAAGACTCTCTCTCTCTCCCGATTATGCTGATAAGACAAAATATGTATGAAGCGGCTCCGCTGCTGGCGTAACCGGCAGCGCAGCTATGCTGTCTTAGCCATAAGAATATATTCAATAAAACATTCTGAAAACTAAAATCAAACGGCACAGACGTGCCAGTGTATCAACCAACTATTGGCATATTACAATATATATTGTTAGTCGCCTTTCGCACCCTTCGTGATGCTTACGTCACTAACGCGAGCTGCCGTCCACAGTGATATGGATTGTGATATTCTTAAATCTAATAAACGTATCTTTTTAGAATTTTTGATCAAGTTCTTGATTTCCGCGGAGGTTTGCCAAGTCCTTATTTATATTTATTTCACCGTCGGCATCCATGTTGCCGGAGACGAATTTCACTATACTACCTAGTCCATTGATAAACCCCCTCTTTGGTCTGATGCTGTTTGGTAATAGCGTGTTTAATCTTTCTAAGACTAAATGTATTTTTTTTCTTTAGTGTATTTTTTAAATCGGACAATTCCTTGTCATTTGGCAGGATATTTATTACTGTCAAAATTTTATCCGCTGTTTCTTCGTAATAGTTCAGGTGGATGACATGGTTTATAGTTTTAAATGAGTTTACTGTTCTAGCCGATCCTATTTTGACTTTTATTAACGGCTGATCCTTATCCAAAATGTCGAGTAAAACTCGTTGTCCATGCCCTAGTGTCAGCCTGTAAGAATTTGTAATTTTTGTAACTGTTAATGTAAGCAATGAATTAAGTAGTGTGATTAAGTGTTGTTCATTGTTTTTGTTATTTTCCTTATTTTCTGCTTGTGTAGTTTCTGTCTTTTTGCAGTACGGATTGTTACCCCGTTATCTATAAAAGCTTTATGTTTACTAAAGCGAGGTGTTTTTTTGTTCCTTTTATTCTCTTTCATATATAAATATCTCAAGTTACCTGTTGGTTTGTCGAGGGGGCTGTCCTGGATTCGTTTAAGTTTTCCGTCCGATTATGGGTCTGATTTTCATGTTTGATTTTACGACTGGGTAAAGTATATTTTGAAATTCATTAACTTTTGTTTAATAGTCATGTTCGTTATCAAACTTTATTGTCTTGTCAAAAATGTGTGTTCGTCCACTAAATAGTTCAAAAGGAGTGAGATTAGTGCTAGAGTGGATGGCGTTAGGTAATTATGGTTTCGTCAAGAATTTCGTCATGGTATTGGGTTAATTTCAATTCTTTTCTCTTATTAAGGATTACTCTGTAAGCTTCTGTCAGTGTTGAGTTTAACCGCTCAACCGGCGAATTGCTGCTTGATTGTTGGAAGGAAGTGATATGAAGTTCGATATTATACTGTTCTAGGAAGTCTTTCAAAACTACTCCCGAAAATTTGGCACCTTGGTCGAGTATTATTTTCTTATGTATACCAAATTGTTTCATGAAATCCCTAAAGGCTTTCGTAAAGCTAATAGAGTTCCTATTTGTTAGTGGGTAAGCTTGTGCTAATTTAGAAAACTTGTCAATTATTGTCAAATTGTAATTGTGTTAAATAGTGTAAATGTCTGTGTGAATGATATCTAACGGACCGTTCGGTATTTCGGGTAAGACAAAAAGGCGGCCTCTGAGGTTGTCTGTCGGACTTAAGGGTAAGGCATACTTCACAGTCTCGGATTATTTGAGAGATTTTATGTTTTAACTGGAGATGTAGATTTCTCGTTTAAGGTGTTGGTTTGTTTCGTCAATACCTCTGTGATTTGTTTAGACTTTCGGGGACACGGGAACTCTTTAATTGATTTTATTTTGTCGGAGTTAGGTTTGATTCCTTCTTGAGTAACTATATGACCCAGGAAATCTATCTCTTTCCTAAGGAAATTGGACTTCGTTACTTGAATTTTTAAATTTGCTTGACGCAATTTAAATTGGATTGAGGTGGACAAGATTATAATGTTGTCGAGGTATACTAAACAAATTCGCCCTACCAAATTTCGTAGTACATAATCCATTACTCTTTGAAAGGTAGCCGGAGCTTTTTTTAGACCAAACGGCATCCTTGTGAATTCGTATGACCACCTTCTACCGAGAAGGCGGCTTAAGACATATCCTTGGATCTCATCTCAATTTGATGAAACCCGTTTGCTAAGTCCAAGGTGGAGAAATACCTGGCACTTCCAATACTATCGAGGATATCGTTAATGTTGGGGATGGGGTATTTGTCAGCAATGGTTTTGTCGTTTAATTTCCTTAAGTCGATTACTAGTCTCCACTTCTTTGTTCCTGAAGCGTCAGTTTTCTTGGGGACCACCCACACAGGTGCGCCCCAAGGAGAGTGGCTGTTCTTAATAATGTTTTGTTCCAGCATTTTCTTAATCTGTTTTCGCACCTCTTCTTTATGTATGTACGGATACCTATAGGTTTTAACATGAACCTGTATTTTGTCAGTTGTCGGGATTTTGTGCTTTACAGCATTAGAAAAGTTAAGGAGGTATTATCGTCATAGAAAAGGTCTCGGAATTCCTTACATACTTTATGTAAGCCTTCTTTTTCTTCGATATTTAAATGATTAGTTTGTAAATGGTCGGAAAAATGTGTCTCATTGCAATGGGGTTCTTCTTGTAATGCAATGCTGTGTAATTGGTCGTAAGTATGTTCGTTATATGGAAATACTTCTAATGGTTGGTCCAAACATAGGGTTTCTTCTGTGTCGGAGGTATTTGTTAATTCGAGGTAACTAGATCCATCCACAGCCGTATAAAGGCATCCGGTTACGGAAAGGTTTGCGTCGATGTTCGTAGGGTTACAAAGAAAATCTCCCTCCTTAAGATAAACTGGGAGGTGAATGCGGTTTTTCGTCAATGGTTGTATTAAAAGGAGGTCAGTGCTACAGTTAATTTCCGTTAAAATTTGGATAGTCGTGAAGGGTGTTTCGAGCTTAGAATCCTGCATGTTTATTTTTACTTTGTGGGACGTCAGGAAATCCATTCCTAAAAGCCCACTGAAATATGGGTGAAACTTGAAAAGTACCAAGCTTAATTCGCCCAATTCTTTAAATTCCGGTGCCATGGGCAAAACAATTTTATTTTTTATTTCGTAACTATGTAAAACGGTTTGAATTGTGACATTATTGGCCAAACCCAATATACTGTCTTTTGCGGCGAAAATCGGGTCAAGAAAAGAAAAGGTCGAATCAGTATCTATTAAAAATTTTAAAGGCGCTTTAGTCTGGAAAACGTTAAGAAGTATGTAGGAAAGTGTTTGTCCGTGAGCTTTTTGTTTACGTATCCGATTGGTTTGTCGAGACTTTCCTCTGAATATTTTCGCTGTCATTTATATTATTGAAATTTAGGTGGGGGCGTCGCCCCGAGTTATTGTTATTGCGATTGTGAGCGTCTTGTCTGGTGTTGTTATTGTTTTGTGACTGGTAGCTCTCCCGTCTGAATGGGTTTTGGTTTGATGGGTTAGTGTCCCTACGGTTGTCTGTCCTGTAGTTGCTATTGCCGAAGTTGGTTCCTTGGTTGTTTTGGCTAGAACTTTTGCATGGCTATTTCGTGCAATATATTGCATCAATGTCTACACGTGTTTTCATTTTTTGTTTGCAGTGCTTGCAAGTCACACTCATTTGATAGTTCTGTTGTTTTGAGAAAGTCAAGGAATAACGACGAGTTTATATTATTTCGACACAAAAATCGAGAGTTGCTGCTATTGCTATATTAGCAACTTTAATAAAACGTAAAAAAGTGAGAAGATAAGAGTCTGCAAAAAAAAGAAAGTGTTGGTTGAAAGAGTGGATTTCCAAAAAAGATGAAAAAGGAGTGTATCAGAACCTTTTAAAAGAGCTACAAAATGGCGATGAAACAAACTATTACAATTTTTTTCGCATGTCATTTAGTGATTTCAATTTTTTATTAGAAAAAGTAAAAAACTACATAACTAAACAGGACAGTGTAATGCGTCCTGCGATTCCACCAAATGAGCGATTAGCCCTGACATTGCGTTTTTTAGCCACGGGTATGTATTAAATATAATTAACATTTTTAAGAACTTTTAATTAATATGTTTATTGATTTTTATAGTCTGCTGACGAGACATCCCATAAAGCAGAATAATTCTCGTACAGTTCAATTAATTTTATCGTTTTCTCACGATCCCATATGTTGCTTTGCTTGCTCCAATATTGCGACTGAAAGCAAACAGTACATGCAAACAAGCAAGCAACTGACGCAACCAAGTTAACAGTAAAATTCTGTATACAGACGACAAGCAAAAATAGTTGCCGCAAACAGTTATTGCAAATTTTTTGTTTGCAGCAAAATGTTTGCACTCGTGTTCAAACGTGCAAACTTGATTGCAGCAATCAACTTGTTGCAAATTGTTTGCATCGTGTGTACCTAGCTTAATAATTGTCTTAAGGGGATCGCGAAGTCCCACCAAGAAAGCATGTAGGCAAATGTCGTCAGATACGTACATTGCTTTATTTGCCAACGGGCTTACACCCTGATGGTCAAATGAATAAGGAAGGCTCAGCAATTGATTCCTGGCTCTCATAATATCAAAGAAAAGCTTGCCTAATGAAAGTCCGTCCGGTATGGTTTGTATTTCAATAATGAGTATTGGCTCAGTCTTCTTGCATGAGTACATACTGTTTAGGTTTTTTTTAATGTGGTCCCATTCAAGTCTAGTATTTAGCATGTTCAATGTCTGGTCCGCTTTTCCTATTATTTTGTTTCGCAATGTTCGTAATAGCAACTGTCCATAAGGAGTATGGTCCGTACCCCTAATCAGCATAATTATCTCTTCGACGCTAACTATGAACTTTTCCAATGTTCCCGGGATTCCTTCAAAAGTAGGAAGTTGCTTAACGAAAGCGAGAATATCTGTTGGATTGTGAGTCATGTTAATAGAAATGTTTAGTGCGGTACTGGCATCTCCTATTCCTGCCCCACTAGTTACAGGACTATCATTCCTGACCGTTCCAGAACCGTTTTCTGAATCCATGTTTCGCTGAGTTTCAGGCATAAAGGGTTCTTCTTTCCGAATTTCTGGTAAGCAAATGCTGCTTCTAAGGGTTCTACTTCTTAGGCCTAATCTGGACTTTGTTCTGTCGACTAAACCTCTTTGGGACATTTGCAATTTCACGAAATGTTGTTTGTTATAGGCTTTTGAATATATTTTTGTAAATGTGATATACATATAGTGTATAAAAAGACAAGGGAGTTAAAAAGTGTGACTTAATATTTAGACATATAATGTATTATAAAAATGATTTTTTTTTTTTAAAGTGTACGTATGTATGTGTAATTTAGTGTAATTTTGCAATATAACCTTATACTTTTGTGTAGACGATATTATTGTTGACGTCTGTAATACATGTGTAATTAGTGTGTGTGTGATATAAGATATTTTGTGTGAACTAAGTGGCAATAGTAATAGGGAAAAATGTATATTTATTTAGTGCTTCTTTAAAAAAATTTTATACACTGTTCCTGTAAGTTTATGAATATAAGTGGATAAATATTTTTTTTTTGTTTTTTTTTTTTTTTTTAGTTTTAGGGTTTTATATTACATTTGGAAACCTACTCGAGTTTGTTGAATATAATTAAATGTATATACAGATTAAAACAAAAAAAGTTTTTTAATATAATTTGTTGTATTTATGTATTTGCACACCGGCGGTGATCTGCACTAGACACTGGCACGGTTACGAAAAATTAAAATTTGTATTTAATTTATTTGCATACCGCACTAGATGCCCGTCAGATAACAAAAAAATTTTTGTTTTATATAATTTGTTGTACATATGTATTTGCATACCGGCGGTGATCTGCACTAGATACTGGCACGGCAACAAATAATTAATATTTTTATTTAATTTATTTGTATTTCGACGGTGATCTGCACTAGGTACCCGAACGATAATACAAGTAAGGTTTTATTAATATTTTTTTTTCATGTCGATGAGTTATATCATTTATATTTTTTTCTTTTCTTTTTCACAGGCGAGTTTGTTCATTATTGCACTTTTCACATTTCACTTTTCCTGCCTAACATTGCCACTAAGTGCTCACCTGGTATTATTACAATGTATAAAATAAGATAAAGTTGATTTCCATTTCCTCCAGGGAACGATCCTCGGTTCTTTAGTCCAGCTGCGCGAATTACCAGATCCTTTCTGGTGTATCCAGGTTCGTCTTTGAGTTGATCCTCTTGGTGTTGATTTATGTTCAGTATTATGTTAAGTGTTCATTTAAATATCCTTTAGGTTTAAGAAAAAGAATAAAGACTGACTTCCTCTGGCAAGATTTGAAATCCAAGTGTGTAGAGTTTATCTCGTTTTAGTTATAAGAAGCCTTTCGCAGAGGCTCTGTGGCTTAGTATATAAGGGAACAAAGTATGTGAACATAGAGCTATGTAGGGGCTAATGTATTACGAAACCGCTGAGTCGGCTTTACGCCGGATATCGAGTCCCAGATTCAATGTTGTTTACATTGAATCTCGTGTTGCGTCGGCGGTTTATGCTGTGGTAGACAATGTAGTCAAGTTGTTGCGATGGACAAAGTAATGTCCGGGTTGAACGACATGGACGTTCAGTAGACCATTGACATTGTGCGAGGGGCTTAGGAGGGGGTGATGTAGGGCATTGGCGGTAACTCGCGCCTTGCATACAAACGTATACATGCTGTCTCGCTCGCACGTTCGATTTGCCATGCAAATTTAATTATTGAATTAATTGTAATTCCGAAATAACTTCTCTATCAATCGCTTTGAAATTTCTAGGGTACGCATACTTCTCAACTGACTGTTCAGTTAGGGAGTGCTATGTCATAAATTGCGCCTGTAAATCGTTTTGTGCAATTTGTGGGCGAAGGGGGCGTGCCACCTAAAATTGGAATCAACCTGCGTATGGTATTCACAAACCTGCTTTCCAAATTTGAAGTCTCTAGCATTTATAGTATCTGAGATCGACGCGTTCAAAAAGACGGACAGACAGACGGACATAGCTCAATCGACTCGGCTGTTGATCCTGATCAAGAATATATATATACTTTGGGGGTCTACCATGCCACCTTCTGCCTGTTACATACATTCTGCCAAACACATTATACCCTTTTTTGCCCATTTTTAATGGGCACAGGGTATATTAAATAATAAAATATACGTTTATCGTAATTCATTAATTTCAGACGCCTATCTGTTCAATTCAGAGCAGGAGCTTTGCGGTAAGGCCTCGGCCGGCTGGACAACTGCTTGAACTGCTTGCACGCTTTTGAAAAAAAATCTTTTTTTTTTTCTTTTTGATGGTTACCGCTCGTAAAACGACCCCAAAATGTTCAAAAGCTTATACCACTTCGTTATGAAATTATACTAAATATGTTCCTGAACTATTCCCATTCGTTCGTTAAAAATACCCAAAGACTTAGAACATCTTATGAACAATCGTTCATGAACTATAAACAACCGGTGTTACGCTGTTTTTGACTGCGTTTTTGAACGATTTTCGACCGATTCGACCGGATTTTTTTCTGAGTGTAGTAATACAGATAGCTAATATGGAAAAATTGCTACGATTGTCCGATCAGATCGATTATTTACCGATCGAAAGGTTAAGTCCTAACTAGCAAAATGGCATACTAAAACTTTTGCTAACTCACTCGGGTCATGAGATACGGGGGTGTAAGTGGAAGGTCAAAATTTAAACGGGAGTAGCTAATGGGGCCATTGGGG
This sequence comes from Drosophila innubila, assembly GCF_004354385.1. NCBI lineage: Eukaryota > Metazoa > Arthropoda > Insecta > Diptera > Drosophilidae > Drosophila > Drosophila innubila. The sequence continues at coordinate 2,339,816 of NW_022995373.1, forward strand.
CATTATTGTGACAATTTTATTTTTAAAAATTCTTATCGAAAATACGCGTCGATTGATACTTCGCTCACGCAAATCCGACAACTAGTTCAAAAGATAATTAAATTTGATATTTTTAGTGGTGTTTTCAAAATGCAATGAAAAGTCAGTTTGTTTGTCTGTTTGCATCAAAGCGCTAAAAAAAACATTAGATGTAATGATGGGGATTAATTGCATTTAGAAAATCTAAAAATGTTTATTCTACGACTTTAAAAAAACCACTCGTTTAGCGTGAAAATGCAAAGTCCCGCTATATCGTTGAAAAGGTGTGATTGAAGACTTTCATGCGTGCCTTTAATTTTTTTATCTAAATTACTCAGGTAAAGTTTTAGAAATAAGAAAAGATATTTCTGCTTACATTTCGGCGATTTATAAAAAATTGACAACTGATATCTCTATCAAACTTCAATATGATATAGTCAATAAAATTTCGCGAATTTTGATATATCACACATATCTGTAAAAATAAGCTTTGTCAAGATATTAACAAATAAGTGAATATGTACTAAGAGTTAAAAGATGACAGCAGCAATAAAGTGGCATACAGAAAACGTTTGTTGCACACAGCTTTTGCGCGACAAGTATAATCAGTGTTGCCAGAAAATTTTGTTTTATGTTGCAGAAAAAAGCCAGTGTTGGCAGAAAGTTTAGTTTTGTTTTTTGACAATTCGGGCTTAAACTAGCTTAATTGACCTAAACTTGTTATGTCTTTCTGCAACGCATATAAAATTTATATATTCTTTTTATACCCTAAGCCCATGAGCGCTTCGATTTCAGAGATCATAAGAGCTAGAAAAGAAAAGATAACTTAACCAAACTGATAACTGATGAGAATATAAATTTATGTTGGTTTTGTACATTTCGAGCAGATTTGTTTCAAATCGGTTCCATATATCATATAGCTGCCATAGAAACAATTGGATGCCAATTAACTTTTATAAAAGAGAACCTGGGCTCAGGGTTTCCTATATAAATATGTATATATAAAATAGTATTTAAAAGAAATTTTTTATTTTAAGAGAAAATCATTTTTGGCCTAGAAAAGTAGGCGTGGTGCCGCCTTTATTTTGAGTTCTGAAATGTGCAATTGTTTTTCAAGCTATCAGCACCAAATTTGCAGGTTAGGAGTGTTACTATGTCCCTAACGTGTTGGTAAAATTTGATTAAAATCGGACAATTATATCATATAGAAATAATAGAAGTTATCGGTAGAAAATTCTTTTTTTGTACAAAAACCATGCTTTTTCCAAAATATCTGATCAAACTGAACGTAAATATGTGATTTTATGCTCCTCACATTCGGGCTAACAAGATCAGAATACTATAATTTATAACATCATGTTGTTCACATTACAAAAATTGGTCGTGAACTGACTTTTTGTATGAAACAAGAAATTTATATTTTTTGTCGATTGTAAAGATTTAACATTTATTCAATACGTAAACACAAGTTTTTGTAATTTTCGTTAATGCGCACAAAAAAATATGCCAAAAAATTATAATATACTTCATTTTGTCTCATGTGTTGTCGCTACACCTTAAACAACTAGGCATTTTTCAAGTTGAGGTTAGCTGCAATAAAGGAAAATTTAGAGAAATGCGCAAAAATGCACAGCTTCAGCTTAATAGTACAAATTTGAAATGAATTCTCTTTCTCTTTCCAAAGATAAAATTTAATCACAAAATTTTTTCACAAAGGCAAGTTGTTAAATTACAAAAAAAAAAAAAAAATTGCACGTTGATTTCAACAACGCGGATATATAAACACAAAGTACAAGCCACAATGAATATAATCCACGATAAATTTTTTTTAAAAAGTTTCTGAATTGGGGCTGTAAAGTAATTAAATGTAACCTTAAAAATTGAAATAACAGTTTCATGTGCTCTCTGTTGAAAGAGACTCTGTTGGAAAATGTCAAAACTTTGGTTATGCAACATTTGAGTTGGAAGTATTTTGAATGCATCGCCATCAAAAAATCGTAAGTTTGAACAACTTTAAATAATGACTTTATTCCAAAAAAAAAACAATATTAAAACTATTGCTAGGAGGAGCTTATGTTGCTTTAAGAACTTTGGCAGGTTATTACTGCAGCTCTACTTGTCCGATCTTGTTGCGATATGGTGAGATAATAGATAATAATAATAGATACCGGTTATTATTACAAAAAAACGTATAATCTTAAAAATTGTGGGTGTGGTGGTTTTTTTTTTGTGGGGACGGAAGGGGGCGGAGGGGGGACCTTAAATTTGACACAAACTTGATTTGCGTAGGGATTATAGAAATCTGTGTGCCGAATTTGGTTACTCTATCTCTTATAGTCTATGAGATCCTTTTGTTCATACAGACATACAGACGGACAAACACACATGGCTATATCGACTCGCCTGTTGATGCTGATCATATATATATAATATATATACTTTATAGGGTCGAAAATGCCTCCTTCTTCCTGTTACATAAATTCCAACGAACACAATATACCCATTTACTTATTTTTAGACCCCGTACTTAAAAAAAGTACAGGGGTCTATTTGGTTTGTGTTAACGAATATGTGCGTAACAGGCAGAAGGAGGCGTGGCAGACCCTATAAAGCATATATATTCTTGATCAGCACCGATAGCCAAGTCGATATAGCAATGTCCGTCTGTCCGTCTGTCTGTCTGTCTGTCGGTCTGTATGAACACCTAGATCTCAGAGACTATAAGAGCTAGAGACACCAAACTTGGTATTTAGGTTCCTCTATATTGCAAGCAGATCAAGTTTGTTTCAGAATTTGGGCACGCCTCCTTTACCGCCTACAAATTGACATAGAAAATTTCAAATCCAAATTATAAGAGTAATTTAAAAGGTATAAACTTAAGATTTTGCATAGAAGAGAAGAGTATCCTAGATTTTTGCTTCACCTTGATCGGACAGTAAATAGTCAAGATATTCAAATTATAGATTTTACTGTTTGATTTGATAAGGGAACGTTGGCAAGTAATTAAATCTTGAATATATTTATAACATGAAAATTGAGCTAACATATTATATAACAAATTGGCTTCTGATCAGTCATGGGCTTTTGTGGCGAGGTGTGCTAAGAGGCGGAAAGTCAGACAATGTTCGTGGGTTCGAGTCCAGCCGTGGGCGAAAGACATTCAATTTTTATTCTTTTTCAATTAAAATTTATTGTTTATTTATAAATGTGCTATTAAGATGATTAAAGGCTAAAATAAAATTTTTTAATTTTGTAATTGAGTAATAAGAGAAGTAATATGGCAATTTGGGAGGCTAAACGGATATGTGCAAGTGTGGCTCTATATGTTGAGCCTCTGTCATTTAAAAATTTGTTGCGGGTTTGATTCCCGCCGGGGACAACTTTTTTTCAGATGATTTTTTAGTTTTTTTTTAAATTTTTTTTTAAATTTATTTATAATTTATTTAAATTATTTTATATTGACATTTATATAAATGTTATGTTAAAAATCTATGTAAATTTAATGTTTTATAAATTTACTATGAAAATTTATGTTTATAATAAATTTATCTGTTAACTTTTTTTGATTCAAATGTATTATTTAATTAAATTTTGAGCTTCAATTATGTTACTATATGATTTAATTGTTGGTTAGTTTATTTATTACAACATTTTGCATGTTGAACATGTAGTTTTAATTTAATCTCTGTTAAGGATTTACATTTATGTAGGAATGGAAGAATTTAAGTATATCTTAAATATTATTTAATTCTTAGAAGTGGCTGCTTTTGAATAGTCTCCGACAGTCGAGTATGCTCGACTGTAGCACCGGCCGACTAGTTTAATTGGGCATTGGACATTGGGCACTGCGCAAAAAGTAATTATTATGTTCGTGGTAGCTCACCCTTATTGCGCCTAGTGCAGAATGCCAATTTTCGTGTTTTTTTTAAATTAGTTTTTACACAGTGCCGAATGTAATTTATTTTTTTTGTTAATTGATTTATTTTTGTTTTTAATTTATATATTAAATATAATATTGTTCGTCACAAATGCTTATATCAGAAATTTTGAAGCATAGAATGACTTTCGCCTCTAGCTTTTACATCGTAAAGAGGTTTCTTTTTGAAGATATCAGAAATTATTGAATTTCATAAGTTTCTGACATTGATACTTTGAAAGAAAGTTTTTAATTTGCTTACTCTAAATTTAAAAATCAAATCACAATTACATCATAGCAAACTACCATGCTCTTAGGCATTTAGAAGCCTTTCGGCACGCCAAGGCTTGAGGCATTAAATTTCCGACTGATTGTTCCAATCACAGCTATTTAATAACCAAAAAACCTCTACACGAGGTAAAAGTCTCGTGACGAAAACATTTTTTAGCCCCAATATTTCTGATATCCAATTTTGTGACGAATAAAAACTTGTTATAATAATTAAATAAAAGTATAATAAATAAAAAAAAAACAGAAAATTGATATTCTGCACTGTGCTTAAAAAGGGTGAGCTACCACGAACATATAAATTACTTGTTGCTTGAGTTAATAGATTCTGTAGAAGCGATGATAAGTTTAGCAGATTTAATAGTGATGGAACTCCGATTATATCTGTCATATAAATACCCAAAGTTTAGTGAATAAAATAAACGAATTTAGATATATGTTTGTTAAGTCTAATGTTGATATGTGTGCTAGAAACGGGATTTGTCAATGATTTCACTGATTCGTTAACAGTCTGCGATGGTTTCAATGTATTTCGTTCTGACCGTATAAGTCATGCAGGAGGTGTAGCAATTTTTGTCAGCACTAGGCTAAAATGCAAACAAGTACTAAAAAAGACAAAAGACAGCCCTTTGAAATATCTTTTCCTTAATATCTCGAACCTTAATCATAATAACAAAACGCTTGTTAATAGATACGCTTAGTAACCTCTCGCTGTCATTTACGAACATTATTTTAACTGGTGGCCTTAACAGCAATATTTAAGTAGACTGCCATCTCACGGATGAAATGGAATCACTAGGTTGAATGAATGTCTACTGTGTGACTGGAACTTGATATATACTTTGACGTCAGTTAATCAACAAAGTCAAATTTTTTAAGTTAATGTCAGATCAGGGTTGTGATTAATTAACTAATTTTGTTATGCATTGGTCATTTTATTAGAATTGAAAAGAATAATGTTATTTAAAATTCAGTTTTTTAAGAATCAAAAATAATAGTGCTAATGATATAAAATTTCAGTCGCATTGAAAATAGTAGCGCCAGGACTGCGTCCCATGTGGTAATTCTGTAGAAGTTTCTTGTGTCCCGAATGTATCAACGCACTACAAGGCCTGCTCAAATCGTATGTTCCTTTATGAACAAAAAACTCCAATTTCTGGTACTTATCTCTCAGGTCTACAACAATTATCAAAAAAATCCTATGCAGTTCTACAAATTTATAAACTCTAAACGCAAATCTGAATCATTTCCATCATTTCTCACGTATAATAATGCTCAAGCTAATTCTGATCAATCCATAGCCGATTTGATCGCTGACTTTTCCAAACTACATACTCTACGATTATTCCCCATACTGGTCAGCTTTACCCTTAAATGCTGAGCAGATCAAACTGTATTTACAGCCTTCCAATCACAGAAAGCTCACTTCCTTGTGAACTTAAATTTACGAAGACAGTAAGACCAACTTCTAAAATCAAGAACATTCATCTTAAACATTTTGTTCTTAAAATAAGATTATTAATCTAAAAAATGTTAAAGTCTTAATATAAGAATAAAAATCTTAAAATGTTAGGAAAGTATAAATAGGTAATATTTCGTATCAAACAAATGGAGGCCGTTCCGATCTGGTTAGAGAGGCCGCTTCAGTTGTTAAGCAGTAGGCGGCGGCTCGAATCCCCCTCGTATCAAATTAAAATAAAATTAATAAAATTACTAAAACAGAATAAAATGTAAATTAATAAAAATTTAAAATTTAAAAAAACTATAAATAAAAAAAATGATTTTATTAGTTTTTTTTTTTTATTTTAATTTTAAGAACATTTATTCTGAAAATAAGAACTTAGTCTTATTTAAAATGTTCTTAAAATCATGTGTTCTCTTAACCCGAATCGGGTAATTATCTTTAATACGGTTCTTATTCAAAAAAAAAAAAAACACAAATAGGGTGATTTATGATGAATTTATCAGTAAAATTAGATTGGGGACTCACTTGGTTTAATTTTAAAAATCCTTGAAATTTTCATACAAAATTAAATTTTGCATGGTTGTATTGTGTAATTTTTCACTACTTTGTCCGTTTACCAACACTACTTTTGTAAGCGAATCTGGTTAAGTACCTAATTTTGACGCGCCCGATTTATAGTTGTTTACCAACACTACTTCGTACTGGTGTTTAAATGTTGCCGTAACTTTAAATTAAAAAAATATTTAATTAGTTAACCGCATATTTCTTCTTAAAATATATCATCTGCAGCTTCTGCATCATCAGCGTCAAAATCGTCATCATCGTCTTCCCATGAGAATGTGAAATATATGGGCCGTTAGCAAAAATCGCGCGATTATTTGTAAAAAAATTTTTGCCTGCGCCGCTTTTTTCTCACCTTATCAACTCAGCTCATCTAAATGGACATATTCATCTATGACCACCTCTTTGGAAGGGTTGTAAAGCCTTCCAATGACCATAAACCCCTCACGGATCCTATCCGTGATATGTTTAAACTTCAACTTTTCACTGAGTATTACGTTGTGACCCCGCAAGAAGTCTAAGAACTCACTTTTAATGAGTCTAAGAAACTGTCTCGCAGTAACATCACAACCTGTGCACGACGTTTTATAAAAATTAAAGCTTTCTGCACGATTCCGTTATATATATTGTTGGAAAACGGCTAGAAATCGGGCGAGTCAAAATTAGGTACTTACCCAAATTCGCTTACAAAAGTAGTGTTGGTAAACGGGCAAAGTAGTGACAAATTGCACAATACAACCATGCAAAATTTAATTTTCTATGAAAATTTCAAAGATTTTTTTAAAATAAACCAAGTGAGTCCCCAATCTAATTTTTACTGATAAATTCATCATTAATAACCCCCTATTTGTGGTTTTTTTTTTTTGAGATGAGAACCGTATAATAGATATTTACCCCGAATCGTCCTAAGTTTCTTCATAAAACTTTCAGGACTGATAAATTTGAGGTCGCTGAATCTGAAAAAGACATTCTTTTTGTTCGTCCTTGTCAGAATAATCAACTGGACCATTTTTTCGGCTGTTACCATATAGTAACGCTGGACAGAACAGGGTACAGGTTTTTTTAGACCCCGTACTAAAAAAAAGTACAGGGGTCTATTGGGTTTGTTTTAACGAATATGTGCGTAACAGGCAGAAGGAGACGTGGGAGACCCTATAAAGTATATATATTCTTGATCAGCATCAATAGCCGAGTCGATATAGCAATGTCCGTCTGTCCGTCTGTCTGTCTGTCTGTCGGTCTGTATGAACACCTAGATCTCGGAGACTATAGGAGCTAGAGACCCCAAACTTGGTATGTAGGTTCCTCTATATTGCAAGCAGATCAAGTTTGTTTCAAAATTCGGCAACGACCCCTTTATCGCCCACAAATCGAAAAAAAAAATTTCATATCAAAATTATAAGAACAATTTTAAAGCTAGTGACACCAAATTTGGTATGTAGATTCGTCTATCCTGCAGGCAGGTCAAGTTTTTTTTTTTTTGAATCGGACCACTATATCATATAGCGCCCATAGGAAATCAAAAATCAAGAAGAAAAACTTTTTAGTTTTATGAGATATCGTAACCAAACATATGGAATATGCATTTAAGTTAGTCTTATACATCCTTACCGAAGTTGGTTCAAATCGGACCACTATATCATACAGCTGTCATAGGACCGATCGGGTGAAAATCAAGTCTTAGTATGAACAACTTTTTTGTTTTTTGAGATATCGTAACCAAACTGATAAAATATACATACAACTTGGTTTTATGTATCCTGTTCAAAGTTGGCTCAAATCGGACAAATCGGACGATCGGGCGAAAATCAAGTCTTAGTATAAAAACTTTTTAATTTTATGAGATATCGTAACCAAACTTATAGAATATGCATTTAAGTTAGTCTTATACATCCTTACCGAAGTTGGTTCAAATCGGTGCACTATATCAAATAGCTGTCATAGGACTGATCGGTCGAAAATTAAGTATTAGTATGAAAATCTTTTATGTTTTATGAGATATTGTTACTAATATGATAGAATGTGCATTTAAGTTAACTAAATATATTTTAATTTTTTTTCATTATTAGTTTTTGCCATAGTAAGAACGGGGTCTCCGACAGTCGAGTATGCTCGACTGTAGCACCGGCCGACTAGTTAATACTACAAAATACGAATATTTGCGAAAAAGTCTAATAAGCACAGCTTTATCCAACAGGGGGCTCCTGCTTGATATATATGACCAAATTTGGTTCAAATCGGTGCACTATATGCACTATGACAGCTATAGACATGGGAACAATCGGGGTCTTATTCACCTTTAGTATGCAAAACCTTAAAATGTATGAGAAAAACCTGTATCCTGTACTTCCCAGCGTTACCATATGGTAACACGAAAATAATAAACGTAAATTTTCCGAAAAAGGTGTTTTTTTCATATATTTTTTTTAAATTAAAAAGAGCATTATTTTTCCTTGCTAATAGTGTGTGCATTGCCTATAGTTCAGTACTAAAATAAGTTAAGCGATTTAAATTTACTTGCGACGAATTGCTACATACCGTGTTTTTTGCACTGCAGAATATAGTGAGCAACTTAAAGCTCATTTTTTGATCAGCTTGCTTCAAAAGATTGCTTCAATCAACTTTTTATCGGTTAGAGACAACAAATTACTCTTGGAATATCATATTAAAGTTAATGTAACGTTAATATGTTGTCTGAAAATGAAGTTTTAGTAAGTGCCTATTTCTTGTTACCATATGGTAACGCTGGGATTATTCGGGTTAATTTAAGAATTTTATGTTCTCGACGCAAGAAAATGATGCAAACTGACGTTATTTATTCGGATTTTAGTAAAGCTTTCAATTCTGTAAATCACTCACTACTAATTCCTAAGCTTGATCTTCTCGGCTTTCCGAACAATATTCTTCTTTTGATGTCCAATAATTTAAGTATAACATACAGTATGTTATAACAGAACGCCAAAAGTTATTTTCATCAATTTATTTTCAAAGTGCATCAAAAATACGTCTGGAGTACTGCAAGGTAGTCAACTTGGCCCACTTTTTTTTACATTATTTATAAACGATCTTCCATCTGTTCTATCTCACTCACGTGCACTCATGTATGCGGATGATGTCAAGCTTTGTTTAACCTATAGCGATCGTTTCTCTGATAGGTTTTTGCAAGCGGACTTTTCCTTTTTATACCCTGAGCCTACTGAAAATGGGAAAAATAGGGGCTCCTGCCGCTTCGCTTGCGCGGTGAGTGGGCTACAGTCGAGAGCTCGATAGGATACCTGAGCCCATGTATTTTATAAAGTTGATTGTTGCCCATTTTCAATGGCTCAGGTATCAAAATTACACACGCGAAACTATGAACAACTTTCGGTTTTCTAAAGTCACTGTGCCACTACTGCAGACGTTATTAATGCCTCACTGAACTAATACATCACTGATTAGATTACGACTTGCGATTTACCATTTATCAATTTCTAATTAATTTTAAATAAGTTTAATATAATAAACTTAATATAATAAACCTTATTTAAAATTAATTAGAAATTGATAAACTGGTAAACGCAAGTCGTAATCATAATCGTTGCAATCGATGTAGTGTAAGAGTATACAAACTACAACTTTGCAGCCTGCAATCTGGCAGCACCTTCTCTCTCTCTCTCCTCTTACGCAACAAATTCAAGCCCAAGGCCGCGTAGTGCGAAATTTGAAATAAAGGCAATGTCTTATTTTATGAGATTCTTAAAGCGGAAAGTGCTAAGTTTTTTTTTACAACGATAATAAGCAGATACTTATTATATATAGGAATCGAAAATATTAATAATTAAAATTATTATTTTGCAACTTTCAGTGCTCGGCAAAGATGCAAATGTTATTTTCCTCATGCATTTCATACATAGCTATCAGCTTCTGCTGATTTTACGCAAAAAATACATATTTATATATTAACACAATTATATTTAATCAAATTTTATATTTGTATATACATATAAATATTAACATTTTCATTACATGATATCGATAATATTTTTTGCTTATCGCTTAATTCTATTTGGTACCAAAAAAAAAAATTGGTACTAATTCGTTTTATGTGCTTGCATACAAACGTGAACATGCTGTCTCGCTCGCACGTTTGATTTGCCATGCAAATGTAATTATTGAATTAAATGTAAACTCGAAATAACTTATTTATGGTCAATCGCTTTGAAATTTTCAGGGTCGTTTAATACGCATACTTCTCAACTGATATCAGTTAGGAGTGCTATGTCAAAAATTGCCTGTAAATTTTTTTGCATTGTGGGCGAAGGGCGTGGCACCTAAATTGAAACAAATTGACCTGCGTATGGTATTCACAAACCGCATTCCAAATTTGAAGTCTCTAGCACTACAGTCTCTGAGATCGACGTTCAAACAGACAGATGGACAGAGAGACGACTGTTGTTGATCCTGATCAAGAATATATTATGTCTGCCACTCTTCTGCACATATTCTGCCAAACACATTATACCTTTGCCCATTTCAATGGGCCAGGTATAAAAGGGTATAATGTGTTTCGGCAGAATGTATGTAACAGGCCGAAGGAGTGCGGCAACCATAAAGTACATATATTCTGATCAGGATCAACAGCCGAGTCGATCTAGCCCTGTTCGTCTGTCTGTCCGTCTGTCCGTCTGTCTGTCCGTCTGTTTGAACGCTTCGATCTCAGATACTATAAGTGCTAGAGACTTCAAATTTGGAATGCAGGTTTGTGAATACCATACGCAGGTCAAGTTTGTTTCCAATTTTAGGTGCCACGCCCCCTTCGCCCACAAATTGCACAAAACGATTTACATACGCAATTTTTGACATAGCACTCCCTAACTGAACTATCAGTTGAGAAGTATGCGTATTAAACGACCCTGAAAATTTCAAAGCGATTGACCCATAAATAAAGAAGTTATTTCGGAGTTTACATTTAATTCAATAATTTCATTTGCATGGCAAATCAAATGTGCGGGCGAGACAGCATGTATACGTTTGTATGCAAGGCGCGCACAAAGACAGTACGAATAAGTACCCATTTTTTTTTTGGGTACCAAATAAGAATTAAGCAATAAGCAAAAATATTATCGATATCATGTAATGAAAATGATAATGTATAATTTATGTATATACAAATATACAATTTGATTAAAATATAATTGTGTTAATATATAAATGTGTATTTTGATGGGAAAATCAGCAGAAGCTGATAGGTATGCATTAAATTGCATGAGAGAAATAGCGATCATTTCGCAGCACTACTTTTGCATGTTTGCCGAGCACTGAAAGCTGCAAAATAATAATTTTAATTATTAATTTTTGCGATTCCTTACACATATATATATCTGCTTATTATCGTTGTAAAAAAAAACTTAGCATTTTCCGCTTTTAAGAATCTACAAAATTAGACATTGCCTTTATTTCAAATTTCGCGCACTGCAGCAGCCTTTGGCAGGCTTGAATTTGTTGCGTAAGAGGAGAGAGTGAGAGAGGAAAATGGGTGCTGCCAGATTGCAGGCTGAGCAAAGTTGTAGTTTGTGGCTACTCTTGACACACGCTACATCGATTGCAAGAGATTAGATTGACTGTTTTTCATTTATCAATTTCTACTAATTTTAAATAAGTTTATTATATTAAAGTTTATTATATTAAACTTATTTAAAATTAATTAGAAATTGATAAATTGTAATCGCAAGTCGTAGTCGTAATCGAGTGATGTATTAGTTCAGTGAGGCATTAATAACGTAGTCTGCAGTGATAAGCACAGTGATTTAAGAAAACTGAAAGTTGTCATAGTTTCGTGTGTAATTTTGATACCCTGAGCCATTGAAAATGGGCAAAATCAACTTTATAAAGAGTACATGGGCTCAGGGTATCCTACTGTCGAGCGTGCTCGACTGTAGCCGCACCTCACCGCGAGCGAAGCGAGCCGGGGGTAGGCGAGCGAAGCGAGCAGGGGGCGGAGTCCCCTTGTTTTTTTTTGGTGACAAGCCAATTTGCTTAATCTAAAAAGCTTAAAATGTAATGTAATGACTTTGTACAGATCCTTTCGCCATACTTGTCAGTATTCACTTAATGGCATTGTCTTGGAATGCTTAAATAATTTAAAAAGCTGAGTAAATGATTTGGGTATAATTCTAGATCATAAACTGAAGTTCGATAAACATATTGCTTTTGCAGTCAATAAAGCAATGGGAGTTCTTGGGTTTATTAAGCGATGGTCCAAGGAATTGGATAATCCTTATATTTCTAGGCTTTTATATACATCTCTTGTTCGCCCGATTCTTGAGTATGGGTCATGCATTTTGTTCCCTCAATACGAATCACATCGTGCCAGGATAGAATCGGTTCAAAAACAATTCTTAATATTTGCTCTTCGCGGCTTGAGCTGGAACTCAGAAATTCAGATGCCTTCATACTCTAGAAGACTTCGCTTAATCAATCTTCCCTCTCTTACTAATCGTAGAATTATGCTTGGAGTAATGTTCGTCCACAAATTACTACAGGGTCAAGTAGACTCAGTTAGTTTGATGGAAGAATTTACTTTCAACATACCTTTTAGATTAACTCCTAACTTTAATCCTCTGTATCTTCCGCATTGCACCACTAACTGGGCTTTGCATGAACCTCTTCGTATTCTGTGTGCTGATTATAACAATCTGTACCGTACAATTAGTTTTGAGTGTTCTTCGCTTACTTTTAAAGCCTCAATCTTACTTTATCTTAATAAATTAAGCTAACTAACTAGTCTCCAATTAAACCCGTTACTTAAGAAATAAGTAAATGGGTATATTGTGTTCATTGGAATGTATGTAACAGGGAGAAGGATGCATCTCCGAACCCATAAAGTATATATATTCTTGATCAGCCTCAATAGCCATGTGTGTCTGTCCTCAGAGACTACAAGAGATAGAGATACCAAACTTTCACCCACAGACTCCAAATGCGTTGGAGCAGGTCAAGTTTGTTTTCAATTTTTGACAAGCAAAAACCACCACACCCACATTTTTTTAGATAATACAGTTTTATGGTAGTTAACGTTACCCACAAAAAAAACATCTACACAAGGCAAAAGTCTAGTGACGAATACAATTTCAAGCCTCAAAATTTCTGATATCCAATTTTGTGACGAACAAAATTCAGTTTAATATAAAAATGTTAAATAAAAATATAAATAAATAAAAAAAAATAACGAAAATTGGCATTGTGCACTAAGTACTAAAAGCCCTCAAACATACATTTCCAATGATATATAGAACATATCTGTAGCTTCTATGGTTTGGAATCGGTTGAGGGTTAAACTTTAGCGGGATCTAGCGCTTCCCCGCTAAGCTAGCGGTTTTTTAAAAAAGTCGCAGAACAAACATTTCTCGATTTTTGAAATGGAATAGATCCCCATCATTACATCTAAGCTTTTTAGCGCTTTGATACAAACAGACAAACAAACAAACTGACTTTTCATTTCATTTTGAGAAGTCCACTAAAAAAAAATTTAACCAAAAGGCCCCAACAGACTTATTAGCTGCAATTATTGAAATTGAATTTGAAAATTTAAACCGCTCCGGGCGCTAAGATATTATTGGCGCCGAAAATATGAAATTTCGAAATATTTCAAAAGGAGTTAGAATTTGGAATAAAATTGAGGCGTTGAGCCTGAATTTAAATTAATCAGACAACGAAAAGTACGAAAACAATTCATTATGTTGCAGATAATAGCAAAAACATACCAGAAACTGGTACATTTCGAATTTATTTTAGAATCAATCGAAACTATCATTTAGTAATTTAAATTGAGATTTGAGGCAATTTTTTATATATCTGAGGATTCGAATTATTAAACAGGCTTTAACACAAAATCCAAATTGGACAGTGAACATGAAAAGCATACAATGAATTTGACAACGATTTTCAAACGATTCTTGTCACATCAGCATTAGCAGATCATTTATTTGGCAAACTTTAAATAAATTTGAACTACTTAAGATCATCAATTGGGCAAGAGAGACTTAGCAGTCTCCATATGCTATCAATCGAATATCTCCATACTTAGATAAGGATGAGGAGATAGATAAGGCAAAATAAAATACACAATTTGTGAGTTTGGTTGAAATATCTTAGAATATAAGATTTTTTATGCTTTTAAGATTTTTATGAATCATATCTTAATTGACGCGTAATTAATGCAGCTATGTAAATAAAATAGAAAATTTGATTAATTTTATTCAAGTTTTCCTTTAATTTAAAGTAAAAAAAGCTGAAAAAGGCTTAGCAAAACATCATAATTTTCTTAATTCAAAATTTTATAGCTCTAAGACTACTAGTTTAAATCTAAGAATGTGTATGAATGAAATATAGGTATATTCATAAGCTTTTAGGAATAGTAAAGTTTTTAAGAATCGGTTTTGGCATTCACAAGAAATGATGACAAAAGTGGGCGCACCTCTTAAAATATGGAAGAAAAAAAAGCCAGACTTTTAAAAAATGCGACAAAAAAAACTCTGTTATAGAAAAAAATAAATGTTTTTCATCGTTTGTGGCCCCAAATCTATCCAATTTAAAAAATTTCTGATATCACACAAAAAGATTTTACACGAGGTAAAAGTCTTGTGACGAAAGCATATTCCAGCCCCAAAATTTCTGATATCCAATTTTACGACAAACAATAAAAAGGTCAATTCAAAACTTGGAAACAAAAATATAAATTATTAAAACAAAACACGAATATTGGCATTCGGCACTGCGAAAAAGTATCTATTATTTTCGTGATAGCTCACCCTTTTTGCGCACAGTGCAGAATGCCCATTTTCGTGTTTTGTTTTTTTAATTTATATTTTTATTTAAAAGTTTTATATTAAACTTTTTTTTGTTCGTCACAAAATTGGATATCAGAAATTTCTGGGCTGGAATATGCTTTCGTCACTAGACTTTTATCTCGTGTAGAAGTTTTTTTTTGTGTTACTTAACTATACCTACAACACACGCTATGTCCCATTCCAGAAATTTCTGTTGATTGTTTTTGTAACACAGTGTTATATTTACATTTAAATTACACAGTAATAGTTTAATTTAATTTTTAAATTTTAATTTAAATATATGGTTATCTGTCGGCTGCTTATAGCCTGACAATGAATAAATAAAAAAATTAAATAAAATATAATTTACGTGGCTGGACGTGGGCGTGGACAAAATTTGAAATAAACTCTTATAGTCTTTGAGATAAAGGTGTTCAATTGCCTCGATTTTAATAGTTTCCATTTCTTTCTCATTTTGGTGCCGAGCAAAAAATAAAAAATTTTTTTTTGGTGCCATTTCGCATATTTTTATTTGAACATCGCTAAATTTGAATGTGTAGAGTAGGTCAGGTTAGGGCGGGTATGGATTAAATCGAGAACACGTAGGCCTAAGGAGCACGCCCATTGTGATACTGCAGATCTTGATTTCCTTTCTGCCAGTGTAGGAGACATTAATTTAAAAAAGCTTCCAGTCCGATGAATAAACGAATTAAGCCAAGGCTGAGGAATGTCTTTTGCAAAGTCTGGAATCATCTGTTGCTCAGTGCTGAAAGTTCTCCGAAGATTATTCTTCTTCCTCATCCCAACAACTCCTACAGAAGTCGTTGTATGGGGCGTTGAGTCTTAGGGCCTGAATGTCAACCAACCAGTGACCAGTTGGGCCGCATACTACTATGGAGCACTCATACCAAGTTTGGTTAACTCATCTGCTTTACAGTTGCCTAAGATATCCTGATGCCTAGTACCCAGAGTAGGATAATGTCATATTGTTCTGTCATCTTATGTAGGGATTTGGGACACTCCGAAACTGATTTCGACTTCGTTGTGGGCGCTTTTATTGATTTGATAGCTGTTTTGATAACGCTATGTATATTTATGCTACTTGAAATTTAGTGGGAGTCTTAAGAAAAAGTAGGGATTTGTTGATTGCTAGAATTTCGACTTGGAAAACACTGACGTGGTCCGGAAGCCCAAAAGAGTGTCTAGTGTATAGTTGCGGAGAGAACACTCCTTCTCCCACCCGATGCCATCGGTGTAAAAGAAAATGGCTCCGGTGGGACACGGAATAGTAAAGCTCCACCCTTCCCTGTAGTGATTGGAATGGAGTTTACGCATGCTCAATTGGCATGCAGTAGTCTTTTTTGGACGGGATGGATGAGTTATAATTTAGGATGGACTAGTGCCCTGTGGTGTATGGTAAGGAATCGAAATAAATTTTTGAAGCTGTAGTTATTTGGCGTTTGATTCGTTTTTAAGCCTTTGGCTGCACAATGGGAATGCTTGTTTGACAACGAATTGTTATATTTTCAAGGGAAAACCACTGACCATGAAATTGAATGACAAGCCGCATCAGTCAACCAACCAAGACAAACGACAAATGGTAGCAGTGCACAGTGGTCATAGGCCAAAAATAACAAGGTCAAAGCTAAAATTTTGACTTTAAATGTGTCAACACTGTTTTAAAATAGGTCTAGCAATTAAACTGTATTCTTGTTTTTGTTTTGTTCTAATTGCCATCTTCAAGAATAGCATCAAAAGAGACAGCATGATATTATTTTGGTATTGCAGCGTAAGCAACTTGCAAGTAGACCAGTTAATTCAAAAATTAAAAAAAGCATTTAAAACAAAGCTTTTGTGCGATGGAAAGGATTAATATTATAAATAAAGGTATTAACTATATTTATACTATCAAAAAGTATATGTACTTTCTGCTGTGTTT
The DNA here is from genome assembly GCF_004354385.1 of Drosophila innubila. Classification (NCBI taxonomy): domain Eukaryota; kingdom Metazoa; phylum Arthropoda; class Insecta; order Diptera; family Drosophilidae; genus Drosophila; species Drosophila innubila. Next base: position 2,356,810 of record NW_022995373.1, read on the forward strand.
TGTGTAAATCGGTATTGTGTTAAGTACCGTATTTTGGACGTTCTGTGTTTGTCTTTGTTTCGTTAGAGGTTTCGCTAAGAAGTCCTCCTCACGCCTCAATAAATCTTTTGTATATTATTAATTAACATTTGAAGATTATGAGGTGTTAAATTCAAGTGTCAAGAGGCGCCGAGGCTCTTGCTATATACAAAAAGGTAACCTAACTTAAATAAACCACATGTATTTGGCGAGATGCGTTGTTTGTTGTTGTTTTTTGCTGTAGATGTCTTTTGTTGTTGTTGTTGTTAATTTGATGTTACATTATTGCGGTTTGTCTTAAAAAAAAAAAGATTTATTTCAACAAAAAATCGATTTTAGACTGATTGTTCCAATGGCAGTTATATGATATAGTATACCGATTTTCACTAAGCTCGACCTGGTTATATAAAGTTTTTTTTTAATGAAGAATTATAAGGTTGCGTTGCAGTATAATGGAAAACAAAGAAGGTTTCCATACAAACACTTGATTTCAGACCGATCATTCATATAACAGCTACATGATATGGTGGTTCGATCCGGCTGATTTTTAAACATCATGTTACTATAAATTTATTAAAATTTTGTGTTAAGTTTCAAGCCTCTACCTCAACTAGAAAAATTTATAGCCGCCCTCCCCATACAACAGGATCCAGTGTGCAGTGGTATGAGTGTGTATCTTTATGCACTACCACAACATCATTTGGAAAAACAATCAAAGTAAACATCAAATCAAAATAACGCCATCATTTATTTACAATGAAATTCGTCGCTGCTTTGAGTTGCAGGCAGACATGCAAAGCAGCCTCTGCAGGCATTCTCTCCCTTTTCTATTGTATACATATTCATCACTTTGTACGTAGCAATCCGTTACAACAGCCTCACTCTCGGCAATTGATTACTATTGAAGAGAATAGACAAACATCCTGTTGTTTTTTTCCACTCATGAATATTGAACAATGACAACAGTAACAATAATAGAAACTGAGGATATGCAAAACCATCTTATAACAAAATCGTAATGAATGTCATTCAGTCACCGGTTTTCAGCTTATACCATTCTCGGATCCTGTTTGGAAGGTATCAAATTTATAGCGTACTTTCAAACCTTGCATGACGAAAGCTTTCCGTGTATGAGTCTTTGTGAATGAAAGTATGAACAGTTGTTATGTTCCTTCGCTAGAAATTAATGTGGACGGCATTGCATTGCAAATATTCATTGATGAACACCTTGGCTTAGTTTTTTCTTTTTGTTGATAACCCGCGCACCCTAAACCAGAAGGCTCCGTCCCCTGGTGAGGTGCGGCTACAGTCGAGCGTACTCGACAATGGGATACCCTGTGTGCAGGAACTTTGATGCCGTTCGGAACGCGTATAATTTAATGCCCTTGTACAGCGCTGAATTACATTTTTGATTTAGGAAGAATAAACAAAAACTAGACGCATATTATGCCGGATTGAATGAGATATCTCAGAAATCAAAGAAGTTTTTAATACCAAACCTTGACAATCAACTGAACGTTCCTATAGCAGCTATTTTATATCTTCAAAAAAAAAAACTTCTTTTCGAGGTAAGAGTCTAGTGACGAAAGCCATTTCATGCCACAAAATGTCTGATATCCAATTTTGTGACGAACAATATTTAATCTATCTATATATTTAAAACTGCTTGACCTCATTCATTCATTCCCTGATTTAGCATTGCATGCTGCTTTATCATTGTCATTCTTTTTGTTAATCTCGCACAAATTTTCAAAGGGCTGCAACATAAAAATTTGTTTAACAGATGCCAAAGCTGCTGTTAACACCTGCTGTTTGGTCAGCAAACGGGTTTAGTAGTGCAGAGGACAGTGTGATAGACTCAATCACAGGAGCTCCTCTGTTCAACCCACCCAGACAAGATTTTATTTTAATTTTTTTAATTTAATTTTTTTTAATATTTTTAAAATTACATTATTTAATAATTTGATCAAAATCGGGTTACTTTATCATATAGCTGCCATAGGAACAATCAGATGTAAATTAACCTTTAGTAAAAAACTTTTTTGTTTCTTGAGCTATCTCAATCAAATTCACAGAATATGTCTTTTTTACCATATGTGACACCCTGACAATTTCGTCAAAATGGAATGACTATATCATATAGCAGCATGTAATTTAACGTTTAGTATGAAAACCTCTTTTGCTTTTTGAACTATCTCAAAAAAAAATACAAAAAATTAACGCAAATTAACTTTTGTATGAAAAACTTTTTTGGTTTTTGCGATATCAAAAGCAAACTCACAGAATAGCTTTTGCACGACAAAACTAGAATTTTCCTACCAGATCTGGCATTTTTCCCGCCAAATCTGGGCTTTTTTTGACCAAACCAAGAATTATTTAAAATAATTATTCGTGAAAATAATTATTCGTGTTGTTTTTTTATTTAATGTTATATTATCACTGCGAACGGCAGTTCGCGCTTGTGACGAAAGCAGTACGAAGGGTGCGAAAGGCGACTAGCAATGTGTAAAGCTAACAATGAAACTACGACTCTCCGATCAGATCGAGTTATATAAAGGTCTAGTCCTAACTTACAAAATGGCGTACAAAATTTTGCTAAGGGGGCGAAAGTGGGAGGGGAAAAATTTAAATGATTGCAGCTATGGGACCTTTTGGTAAAATTTTATATTTATTAAAAAAACGCGTCGATTGACACCGATCACCCGAATCCAATAAATGTGCCAAACGATAAATAAATTTGAAAATTTTAGGGGACTTCTCAAAATGAAATGAAAAGTCTTTTTGTTTGTTTGTCTGTTTGTATCAAAGCGCTAAAAAATCTTGGATGTAGCTAACATTTTGTCGATTTCTGACAAAACGGCTTTAACGATTTCTGTTAAATTTTAATATGTTGTAATACGTACAATTCACGTTTTTTGGTATATTAAACATACATTTTGGTTGAGGGGTTTGGAAGATATTACCTGTTAAGTGAATAAATACATTTTTCTATCGGTCGAAAATCATGTTTTAGTACGAAAAACTTTTTGGTTTTATGAGATATCTCAACCAAACTGATACAATATGCATTTAACTTGGTTTTATATATCCTGACCAAAGTTGGTTCAAATCGAACCACTTTATCATATATCTGTCATAGGACCGATCGGGTCAAAATTAGGTTTTAGTATAAAAAACTTCTTGGTTTTATGAGATATTTTAGCCAAATTGATAGAATATGCATTTAAGTTAGTTTTATACATCCTGATCGAAGTTGGCTCATATCGGACTACTGTAACTTGTGTGTTGTCGCCTCATTGCTTGCGCTACGTTTTCGTTTGTACGCTTTGCTGCTGCGACAAATCTTGGCCTCTGCTAGCTATATATTTTACATCATTCACACATATTTGGGTCATTTCGATAAATCTCAACTATGAGTGTCTGCTCGGCTGCTAAGTGTGTTCAATCACAAGATTAGTCCTCGACAAGTTTATGTGTTCTGCTGGCGGTGTGACAACGTTGCTCACACTGGATGTGCCAATTTTGGGCAGATAGATGGCCGCGTCTATGACTTTATAAAGGTGCGGAATGGTCTAAACTGGACCCTCTGGGATTGCAGACATATCGGGGATGACAAAAGGATCTTTATGAGGCAAACTCACACTGAGTTTGCAGCAGTCCAATCAGGATTCCGCGATCGGCATGCAAAGTTTCCTGCCATGGTAAATCATTTTAAGACTTTAAAAGTTATAATTAAATCGCCCCAAAATAATTATTCGTGTTGTTTTTTTATTTAATGTTATATTATCACTGCGAACGGCAGTTCGCGCTAGTGACGAAAGCAGTACGAAGAGTGCGAAAGGCGATTAGCAATGTGTAAAGCTAACAATGAAACTACGACTGTCCGATCAGATCGAGTTAAATACCGACCGAAAGGTCTAGTCCTAACTTACAAAATGGCGTAAAAAATTTTGTTAAGGGGGCGAAAGTGGAAGGGGAAAAATTTAAATGATTGCAGCTATGGGGCCTTTTGGTAAAATTTTATATTTATTAATAAAACGCGTCGATTGACACCGATCACCCGAATACAATAAATGTGCCAAAAGATAAATAAATTTTAAAATTTTAGGGGACTTCTCAAAATAAAATGAAAAGTCTTTTTGTTTGTTTGTCTGTTTGTATCAAAGCGCTCAAAAAGCTTGGATGTAGCTAACATTTTGTCGATTTCTGACAAAACGGCTTTAACGATTTCTGTTAAATTTTAATATGTTGTAATACGTACAATTCACGTTTTTTGGTATATTAAACATACATTTTGGTTGAGGGGTTTGGAAGATATTACCTGTTAAGTGAATAAATACATTTTTCTATCGGTCGAAAATCATGTTTTAGTACGAAAAACTTTTTGGTTTTATGAGCTATCTCAACCAAACTGATACAATATTTAACTTGGTTTTATATATCCTGACCAAAGTTGGTTCAAATCGAACTACTTTATCATATATCTGTCATAGGACCGATCGGGTAAAAATTAGGTTTTAGTATAAAAAACTTTTTGGTTTTATGATATATTTTAGCCAAATTGATAGAATATGCATTTAAGTTAGTTTTATACATCCTGATCGAAGTTGGCTCATATCGGACTACTGTAACTTGTGTGTTGTCGCCTCATTGCTTGCGCTACGTTTTCGTTTGTACGCTTTGCTGCTGCGACAAATCTTGGCCTCTGCTAGCTATATATTTTACATCATTCACACATATTTGGGTCATTTCGATAAATCTCAACTATGAGTGTCTGTTCGGCTGATAAGTGTGTTCAATCACAAGATTAGTCCTCGACAAGCTTATGTGATCTGCTGGCGGTGTGACACTGGATGTGCCAATTTTGGGCAGATAAGTGGCCGCGTCTATGACCGTACAAAGGTGCGGAATGGTCTAAACTGGACCTTCTGGGATTGCAGACATATCGAGGATGACAAAAGGATCTTTATGAGGCAAACTCACACTGAGTTTGCAGCAGTCCAATCAGGATTCCGCGATCGGCATGCAAAGTTTCCTGCCATGGTAAATCATTTTAAGACTTTAAAAGTTATAATTAAATCGCCCAAACGTAAAAGCAATGCAATCTTTCATTGTTCACTCAATTCTTATCACTTCCAGGCAATGATGAGCCTACGTCTCCTGCACATACACCTACTCGGCTGGCTAATTGTCCATTGGTGCCCACTCCAACTACATCTGCACCTAGCGAAGCTACTGCAGCGCAAACTTGCTCTGCTGACCCTGGCGTACTACAGGCTAAATGCTCAATGGTACCCACTCTAACTACAACTGAGCCTAACGAAGCCAACCCAGCTGAATCTACTACTGCCGTCGTTATACCGCGTTATCCTCCTACAACTGCAACTGCAACTGGTACTGGTACAACTGGTACAACTGGCCTCAAGTTTTCAACCCATTGCTGATGCTAGTCTCGTCATTGCGGGCACTTCGAACGCCTCGAATGTTTCATCGATACAAGTGCTGATTTAAATGCAAAGTTATCTACTGATAATTTTAATTCGATTGCTTATGACTTGAATACGGTTCTCACTGCGGTGCCTCCGTACTGAGTTGTTCGCTTCCATAATTTGTATCTTTTTATTTCTATTTTTTTTTTCTCTTATTTCGAATTTAATGATAATACCTACCTCCGTCCACCCGATGTAAGTCGGAACATATCGTTAAAAAGTTAACTCCCTAATTGGACGGGGGTAAGGAATTAATGTTATTTAGTTTTAATCATATGTTTCAACTGAACATAGTTGTTCGACAAATAAATAAAATAAATAAATAGATAAATATCATATAGCTGTGATAGGACCAATCGGGCGAAAATCAAGTTCTACTGTAAAAAACTTTAATGTTTTATGAAAAATCTTAACCAAACTAATACAACATGCATTTAACTTGGTTTCATATATCCTTACCAAAGTTGGTTCAAATCCACTATATCATCGGTCCAATATTAAGTCTTAGTATGAACAACTTTTTTGTTATATCGTAACCAAACTAATAAAATATGCATTTAAGTTAGACTTCTAGCTGTCATTGGGCCGATCGGGCGAAATCCAAGTCTAAGTATGAAAACTTTCTTTTTTCATAGTAAATACGGGGTCTCGGACAGTAGATTATGCTCGACTGTATAACCGCGAGCGAAGCGAGTAGGAGGCGGAGCCCCTTAGTTTTCTTTATAATCAAAGAAAAAAATTTTTTTAAATATGAAAGAAATTCAACAACTTTACTATCTGCCTGCATTAATAATAAAGTTACAATGTCAAAAGCAAAAGCAATTGCAAAAATTTCTAATATTCCACAAAAAAAAACATCTACAAGAGCCTCAAAAATTCCTGATATACCAATTCAGTTTTACATAAAAATTTTAAATAAAAATAAAAATCAATAAAAAAAAAAACCAAAATTGGCATTCGGCATTTTCGCTTTCTTTTTTGTGTACAAATTTCTTTCTATTTATTGCACTCGGCAGAAAATTTCCAACAACAAAAATTGTGAAATTTTTTTCAAAAGTTTTAATATAATTTTTAATATTCAGTTACTTTTGCTTATTTTTAGTGAAATATAATTGTTGGTAATTTAAAATAAAAATTAATAGAAAAAAAACAATGAAATTAATAACATTTTTTTCGTTAATTTACATATTTTTAAAAGAAAGGACGTTTGGGTCATTCTTAGGTCATAATTTAAAATAAATAAAAACAATTTAAAATAAAATTTATTCAAATCTTAAATATGAAAAGAGATATTAAAAAAATCTATACGTTATATTTAAAAAACAAGCTTATAAAAACAAAAAATGAGATATATATAACTAATAATTAATAAATTTTAATACTTAAATAATTAATCATAAATATTACGTATAAATATATATAAAAAAAAAATTATTATTTTTAAATTTAATAATAAAAGAAATTTAAATTTAACGGAAAAAGGCTAACGGCTAAAAGTGCGATAAATTTCCCTTCTATTTATCGAATTGCACCTAATTAGGTCAAGGTCGCGCGGAGATTAGTAAGGGTTGCAATGCACCCCACGCATTATGTTAATTAGCAGCGGTGACGGATCAAGCTGTTAAGTGCCATCTTGGCTTAAGCTCAGCTTAAACTCGAACTTTTCCGCTTGAGACGTCGCACAGTGGGACAGAAAGGGTGGGGTGGGATTTAAATCATTTTTTCGATGAACGCGATTTCAAAAAAAAAAATCTCCAGAGATTACAAATCCAAAAGATTTTTGAAATCAGGCAAAAATTGTGGGCGTGACAGCCTCTCAAAGTTGAAAAAGTTTTCAGTGCGCGCACAAATGTGCAAATTTTACTAAAAATGCTAACTTTAAAACGGGTTTGTTGTCAAGTTATACGGCCGATCTTTATGTTTTTAATTTTATATAAAATGTACATTCATTTCTAAATGAATTCCGTAGAATTTTGTTTCTTCACGTGTTGTCTTTTTATTCCAGCGATGTTTAAAAAAAGCATTAAAATTAGGCTATTTTTTGACTTTGATGGAATAGAACTTCTAATGGACTCCTAAGGACTCCACCCCACTATAACAGGAGTCTTCGGTAATCAATTCTCATCCAATCAACCCTGGTCTTTTTGCGTCCAGCTGCGTCTATGAGAGTTATAGGCCAAAAACTGATGCAACCTCGCAATAAAATGGTGTTAGAAGAGGAAGAGCGCAGTACAATTTCATACGTTTTCGTTATGCGAGGCATCATACAAGATTTATCAAAAAAACAAAATTTTTTTTTTTTTTAAATAAACGTAATTAAACTTTTTTTTTATATTAAACGATGCTGTTTAAAGAATAAAAAAGATTGAAATTTATATTTTGACCAAAAAATAAATAATTTTTTTTTAATTTTACATGTAAAATATGCACTGAAAATATTTTTAAACTTTGACCGAAAGCCCTGAATCAACCAGTAGGCCTATTACGCAGTCATTTTAAAGCTTATAAAGTTCTCTATCAAATGGTTTTTAAATTTTGAAAATATCTTTATTGGTTCAAAAAATATGATTTTAATACAAAATGAGAGATTGTCCCACTGCGTCGCTGAAGGCACCCGCATAGCAGGAGCTAAGGGAAATTATTTCTTCATAAAATTTTAACATTGTTTTTGTCATCCGGCATTAAAACAATCATTTTGATTTTCAAAATTTTTCGAGCTTACTATCGAGTGGCAAGGAAATTTTTATTTTATTTTTTAATTATTTAATTTAATTTATTATTTTTTTTAAATTGATGAACTGAAATGAAAGAAAAACAAACAAACAAACGGAGCCCCCTGCTCGCTTCGCTCGCGGTGAGGTGCGGCTACAGTCGAGCACGCTCGACAGTAGGATACCCTGAGCCCATGTACTCTTTTATAAAAGTTGATTGTTGCTTATTTTCAATGGCCTCAGGGTATCAAAAATTACACACGCGAAACTATGAACAACTTTCAGTTTTCTTAAATCACTGTGTTTATCACTGCAGACTACGTTATTAATGCCTCACTGAACTAACACATCACTCGGTATTATATTAAACTTATTTAAAATTAATTAGAAATTGATAAATTGTTAAATCGCAAGTCGTAATCGTAGTCGCTTGCAATCGATGTAGCGTGTGTCAAGAGTAGCCACAAACTACAACTTTGCTCAGCCTGCAATCTGGCAGCACCCATTTTCCTCTCTCACTCTCTCCCTCTTACGCAACAGATTCGAGCCTGCCAAAGGCTGCTGCAGTGCGCACGAAATTTAAAATAAAAGACAATGTCTAATTGTATGAGATTTTTAAAGCCGAAAATGCTAAGTTTTTTTTTACAATGATAATAAGCAGATACTTATTATATACATGTGTAAGGAATCGAAAAAATTAATAATTAAAATTATTATTTTGCAGCTTTCAGTGCTCGGCAAAGATGCAAAAGTAGTGCTGCAAAATGATCGCTATTTCTCTCATGCAATTTAATGCATAGCTATCAGCTTCTGCTGATTTTTCCCATGCAAAAATAAATATATATATATACACACAATTATATTTTAATCAAATTGTATATTTGTTTATACATAAATTATACATTAACATTTTCATTACATGATATCGATAATATTTTTGCTTATCGCTTAATTCTTATTTGGTACCCAAAAAAAATCGCTTTGAAATTTTCAGGGTCGTTTAATACGCATCATTCTCAACTGATTGTTCAGTATGGGAGTGCTATGTCAAAAATTGCGCCTGTAAATCGTTTTGTGCAATTTGTGGGCGAATTGGAAACAAACTTGACCTGCGTATGGTATCCAGGAACCTACATGACAAATTTAAAGTCTCTAGGTCATATAGTACTTGAAATCGAAACCCAACAGAAAATGGATACTATTTCGTACTGTCTTTGTGCGCGTCTTGCATACAAACGTGAACATGCTGTCTCGCTCGCACGTTTGATTTGCCATCAAATGTAATTATTGAATTAAATGTAAATTCCGAAATAACTTCTCTATTTATGGGTCAATCGCTTTGAAATTTTCAGGGTCGTTTAATACGCATACTGCTCAACTGATTTTTTAGTTAGGGAGTGCTATGTCAAAAATTGCGCCTGTATATTGTATTGTGCAATTTGTGGGCTAAGGGGGCGTGGCATCAAAAATTGGAAACAAACTTGACCTGCGTATGGTATTCACAGACCTGCATTCCAAATTTGAAGTCTCTAGCACTTACAGTATCTGAGATCGACGCGTTCAAGCAGACGGACAGACGGACAGACAGACGGACAGGGCTAGATCGACTCGGCTGTTGATCCTGATCAAGAATATATATACTTTATGGGGTCTGCCACCCCTCCTTCTGCCTGTTACATACATTCTGCCAAACACATTATACCCTTTTTTGCTCAGGGGCTCAGGGACATTGCTATATCGACTCGGCTATTGATGCTGATCAAGAACATATATACTTTATAGGGTTCGCCACAAAAAACCTAACTACCTTCGGACCGTGCAGACGTGTTTCTTTAAAGCGCTCCGAATGAATCAAAATGAAATAGTACCCAAGTGCGGTAAATATCTAAAATTAGGCCAAGAGCCCCCTTGTGCGATGCGCACTATCATCCACTTAGTTTTGAAAGTGTAATTAAACAAATATATAAACTATAAGCAAATCGAATAGAATTTGCATTGAGCAAGTGTTAACTTCTATGAGTCACTACGATACCCGCGCCAAACGTCAGCGCGAGCAAGACGAGCGGCGACTCTCTTTGGCCAAAAATAACGCGAACTTTAGCTTTTTCTCAGAAGCAAAACCACAAACGCATCATCAAAGCAGAACTTTTTAGCCGTAGAAGATGTGAGAGCGCGTTCTTGCTCTCCGATCTTACCAACTACAACTCCAAAAACCTGGAGCGAAGAGTGTGCCTCTCCATTACCGACCTCCTCACCAAGGAATCCACTATCACCACCTAACTTGCCCGTACATGTCGCTGCAGCTAACGCTACGGCAACAACAACGTTAACTGTGTCAACAGTCGTCGTACCAACTTCTGCTGACCAAGCGCAAGCTCTTTCAACTACTGCTTTGATTGCAAGCGCAGCTTCAAAAGCAGCGGGTCCGGCTAGGCAGACCGGAATGGATCGCTACATTCAAATAAAGCGAAAACTTAACCCACAAAAAATACGGGAAAATAAATCAAAAATTAACTGCGCTGACTCAAACTAAACTGCTGGGGACCCAGTAAACACTGTCAACGACCAGCCTACCGAAGCAGGAAATGTACCAAAGAAACTAAAGCCCGCACCTATATACATTCGGGAAAAGATATCCAACGCATTCGTGAACAAGATCGTTGACCTAGTAGGAAACAACAATTTTCATGTCGTTCCTTTAATTAAAGGTAACATTCACGAAATCAAGCTTCAATCAAAAGACGAGGAGCATTTCCGTAAAATCTTCAAGTATCTAAATGAAGCTAAGAAAAACTTCTACACTTACCACCTAAAAAGCAGCAAGGGCCTGCAGGTTGTACTTAAAGGTATTGAACCGAATGTAACCCCTTTCGAGGTCGCAAGTGCGATAAAAGAGAAGGGCTTTCTAAGAGAGTCACAACTATTTTTAACAAAATGCAATATAACGCAACCTTTCCCTAATGCTTTAAAATCTGGCCTTCAAAAATCAACTCCCTTAGCAGCGCCCCCAAGGGTAATACAAGAAGATTTGAGTATGGATAACACGCAGCAGACCATGCAGCAGTCACAAAGCTCTATTGAAGCGATGATTTTCACCCTACAACAAAGTATGATGGAGTTCATGTCGTTTATGAGATCAACTATGCAACATCTTATTCAAAATCAAAACATCTTGATACATCTGCTTGCATCTCAACAATCCAAATAATCAATGGCGCCTCTACGAATATCTCTGTGGAACGCCAACGGTGTTTCACGGCATAAACTTGAACTTACCCAATTCCATTACGACAATCACATTGATGTAATGCTGCCACAATCCATAATTGTACAATCGGACATCAGCAATCTAACTATTGCCGCTGTATACTGTCCTCCCCGCTTTACAATCTCTGAAGATCAATTCATGCAATTCTACAAATCACTGGGACAGCGATTTATAGCAGCAGAAGACTACAATGCGAAACACCCGCACAAAAGGAAGGCAGTCATACAACGCAATCATAAAACCAAGCAACAAACTCAACTATGTTTCCCCGGGTAGTCCTACATACTGGCCAGCAGACCCAAAAAAACAACCAGACTTAATAGATTTTGCTTTGACAAAAAACATCCCACGCAATCTGATAAGCGCCGTAACACTTTCGGATCTTTCATCCGACCACTCCCCCGTGCTATTAAATCTACTCCAGTCCCCGGAATATGTGGAATATTCTAATAGACTCACAACACACAGAACCAACTGGCTCAAGTACAAGAAATACGTTAGCTCTCTCCTCGATCTTGCTTTGCAGTTCAACATCGAAGCGGACATCGACTGCTCTGCTGACTTATTATAATCTGTACTTGTTGCAGCAGCTAAGAACTCTACTCCACAACGCGCGCATGTGCAGACCAATCAACGCCAAACTAATCATCAAATAGAACAACTTGTTCTGGAAAAGCGCCGATCGCGACGTGAATGGCAGTCTCACCGGTCGCCATCTACAAAACAACGCTTTAAAGTTGCTTCACGCAGACTCAGTACCAAGCATCCTTTGTGGAGGGCTCACCCTACTCTAAGTGCGCCGATCGTAACGGTAACGCCTATAAGAAACTCCTCAGGCTGCTGGGCCCGTAGCGACAAAGACAGAGCCAACACATTTGCTGCTCACCTACGTGATGTATTCCAACGAAATCCCGCAACAAATTCGTTTTTACTATCATCCTGTGTATCTGATAGATCTGGCGAGCCTGAACCACCTAAATTTCGTCCAAATGAAATTGTAAAAGTCATAAAAGAACAGATGAAACCAAAGAAAGCTCCAGGCTGCGATCTAATAACTCAAAAAATGATCATTGAACTACCAAACTGTGCTATTTCCCTCATCTGTAAACTTTTCAACGCGATTACAACACTCGGCTACTTCCCAAAATAATGGAAGAAATCGGTCATTATAATGATTCCCAAACCTGGAAAGGATCATACAATAACATCATCGTACAGACCAATTAGCCTACTACCGTGCTTGTCTAAGCTTTTGAAAATGCCCCATGACGCGCATAATTCCTCATCTGAGAACACACAACGCAATCCCAACACATCAATTTGGCTTCCGATAAAAGCATGGAACTATCGAGCAAGTTAACCGAATAACATCAGAAATACGTACAGCATACGAACATCGGGAATACTGCAACGCAATATTCCTCGATGTTTCCCAGGCCTACGATTGAGTGTGGCTTGAAGGTCTCATGCATAAAATCAAATCGACGCTCCCAGTGTACACTCATAAGCTTCTCGAGTCGTACCTCTACAATAGAGTCTTCGCAGTGAGATGCAACACTACTTCATCTGATGATCATATTATAAAAGCTGGAGCTCCCCAGGGAAGTGTATTGGGACCAACATTATACGTAATTTACACAGCGAACATCCCCATAAACGAGCGGCTAACAACATCTACGTTTGCCGACGACACCGCAATTCTTAGTCGTTCCAGATTCGCCATTAAAGCAACAACACAGAGAATTGGCTAGCCGACTGGCGTATTAAAATAAATAAACAAAAGTGTAAACACATCACGTTTACTCTCAATATGCAATTATGTCCTCCGTTAGCACTGTCTAATACGCAACTCCCACAAGCCAAAGAAGTAACGTACCTTGGCGTTCATCTTGATAGGCGGCTCACCTGGCGTCGTCACCTTGAAGCAAAAAAAACGCAGATTAAACTGAAAGCCAATAATCTCTATTGGGTTTTGAACACCCGATCTCCTCTCAGCTTGGACTACAAGGTCCTACTTTTCAATTCCACCATAAAACCAGTGTGGACCTACGGCTCGCAGCTTTGGGGAAACGCGTGCAGTAGCAATATTGATATCATCCAGCGAGCACAATCAAAAATCTTGAGGACTATCACTGGGGCACCATGGTATGTTCGAAACGGGAACATTCATAGAGATTTAAACGTTATATACGTCAGAGATGAGAAAGCAAGGCAAAAGGCGAGCTACAACATTAAGCTGTCTTTGCACCCAATTCCTCTTGCTCAACGGCTTACTCGGGCTTGCAGTCGAACCCGCCTTAAACGAAACGACCTTCCAGCCCAGCAATAATCCCTTGGGGCACCGTTGAACATATTAAGTCAACATGACTTTAGTTAAGCTGTAAATATAAGATTTGATAAACTTATTGTAAGTCTCCCTTGGAGAAGATTCAATAATAAAGGCATTGTAAATTTAAAAAAAAAAAAAAAATTTTTTAAATATATTTTTTCAGAAAATATAAGAGTATTATATTACCCACTTGCAGTCTAATTCACAAATCGATAGACTTAGTCAACTTTTTTTTTTGGCGATTAAAATTGAAATTTATTTTATCATAGTTGAATTTGGTATTTATCACAATTTCAATGTTTATTAAAATTCTTTAAAAACGGTTCATCGGAAAATATTCATATAAAATTTTAAACATCAGAAAATCAATTCTAAACAAATAATAAAAAAACTCGAAATGAAAATTTATGAGTTTTCCATTTATAATCTAAAAACGAAAGATCGTCTACAGCCAAACTCACAGATTGTGTATTTGAGACTGCCAGTTACACCCTAAGCAAATTTGGTCAGCATCGGATAACTATATCATATAGCTGGAACAATTGGATTCGAATTAAGTCTTAGTATGCATTTTTTGTTGTAATTTGAGCTATCTTAACCAAACTCACAGAACATGTATTCTTTACTAAATGTTACACCCTGTTAAAATTTGGTGTAAATCGGACGACTATATCATATAGGTGCCATATGAACGTCGGGTTTTAGCGATATCATAACAACATCTTGGTTTTGCACGGCAAATATCGAACTTTTTTGCCAAATCCAGCAGCTTGCATACATTAATTCGTTTCTTTTACAAAATTGAAACCTCAATAGTTTCTAAGCCATAGAAGCTACAGATATATCCTATATCCCACATAAAAACCCCTTTACGAGGTAAAAGTCAAGTGACGAAAGCAATTTCTAGTCCCAAAATTGCTGATATCCAATTTTGTGACGAACAAAATTCAGTTTAATTTAAAAATTTTTAATTAAAATGTTAATTAATAAAAAAAAAAAAAAATGAAAATTGGCATTGTGGACTGTGCGCAAAAAGGGTGATCTTTTTGTATATCAAAATTACTTTTTTAATAGTGCCAAATGCTAATATTTGGTTTTTTTTTTTAATTCGAATTTTTAGAAAATAAAAAATTTTATTGAAAGGCCCCAACGGCCCGATTAGCTGCAATCATTAAAAGTGTTCACCTCCTACTTACACCTTCTTATCTCATGAACCAGGTGAGCTAGCAGAAGTTTTAGTTCGCCATTTTGTTATTTAGGACTACACCTTTCGATCGGTATATAACTTGATCTGATCGGACAGTCGTAGCAAATTTTACATTTTAGCTGAATACATCCGCAGTGATTGATTTTTGGACCCCGTACTTAAAAAAAGTACTGGGGTCTATTGGGTTTGTTTTAACGAATATGTGCGTAACAGGCAGAAGGAGGCGTGGCAGACCCTATAAAGTATAGATATTCTTGATCAGCATCAACAGCCGAGTCGATATAGCAATGTCCGTCTGTCTGTCTGTCTGTCTGTATGAACACCTAGATCTCAGAGACTATAAGAGCTAGGCATACCAAACTTGGTATGTTGGACACCAAATTTGGTATGTAGATTCCTCTATATTGCAGGCATATCAAGTTTGTTTCTTTTTTGAATCGGACCACTGTATCATATAGCGCCCATAGGAACAATCGGCCGAAAATCATGTTTTTGTATGAAAAACTTCTTTGTTTAATGAGATATCCTAACTTTACTGATACAATAAGCATATAACTTGGTTTTATATATTCTGTACAAAGTTGGTTTAAATCGGACCACTATATCATATAGCTGTGATAGGACCGATCGGGCGAAAATCAAGTCTTAGTATGAAAATCTATTATGTTTTATGAGACATCGTAACCAATCTGATAGAATATGCATTTAAGCTAAATAAATATTCTTTAGTTCTTTCCATTATTAGTTTTTCCTGACGTCCTGACATCCTGACCTAGATCTCAATGACTGTAAGAGCTAGAGACACCAAACTTGGTATGTAGATTCCTCTATATTGCAAGCAGATCAAGTTTGTTTTAAAATTCGGCCATTCGAAACAAAAATTTCATATCCAAATTATAAGAGCAATTTAAAAGCTAGTGACACCAAATTCGGTATGTGGATTCCTCAATATTGCAGGCAGGTCAAGTTTGTTTCTTTTTTGAATCGGACCACTATATTATATAGCGCCTATAGGAACAATCGGTCGAAAATCAAGTTTTAGTATGAAAAACTTTTTTGTTTTATGAGATATTGTAACCAAACTGACATTTAAGTTAACTAAATATTTTTTAATTTTTTCAATTATTAGTTTTTGCCATAGTAAGTACAGGGTCTCCGACAGTCGAGTATGCTCGACTGTAGCACCGGCCGACGAGTTTTATCTAATATTTTTGAAAGGCATACGGTTTTTAAATGAATTTGAGGTGTGTTTTATCATTGAATAGTTTATTTTGTCGAAACCTTGAGTATGTCCTTTTAGACTGTTTAGTGCTGAGTGAAATTCTAAAGAGTTTATTTTGTTTTTCAAGAAGGCTGCTATTTTGGTTGGTATGCTGTTGTTGTATGTAATTTGCTTGGCTATCAAAAAATGGGGAGAGAAATTACTGTCTTGTGATTCGAATGACCAGTACTCACCAGTACTGTGCGTTAATTTTTTGTAGTTTATTAGATTTGGTTTATGTTATTATTTAATAGTTTCCAGGCTTTGTTTTTATCATGTTTTGGATGTTCTAGCTCTTTATTCCAACATGGCTACAGCCGAGCTTACTCTACTGTCGAAGACCCCGTACTTACTATGAAAAAAAAAGTTTTTCACACTAAGACTTGGATTTCGCCCGATGACAACTATGACAGCTATATGATATAGTAGTCCGATTTGAACCAACTTTGGTCAGGATATATAAAACCAAGTTAAATATTGTATCAGTTTGGTTGAGATAGCTCATGAAACCAAAAGTTTTTTATTTAAACATGATTTTCGACCGATGGAAAAATTTATTTTTTCAATTAACAGGTAAAATCTTCCAAACCCCTCAACCAAAATTTATGTTTCATGTGCCAAAAAACGCGAAATTGTACGTTTTACAACATATTATAAAAATTTAACAGAAATCTTTAGAGCCGTTTTGTCAGAAATCGCCCAAATGTAAGCTTAAAAACATTATAGCACCTGTAAAATGTTACCTGATTACTTTAAAAAAAGTTTAAAGTTACGCATAAAAGCCCCCAAACACACCTTTCCAATGATATATAGAACACGTCTGTTGCTTCTATGGTTTGGAAACTGTTGTTTCAATTTTGCCGTAATTTAGCGATTTCCCGCTTAACTAGCGGTTTTTTAAAAAGTCGTAGAACAAACATATCTACATTTTCCAAATGGAATAAGTCCCCATCATTACATCTAAGCTTTTTTAGCGCTTTGATAAAAGCAGACAAACAAACAAACTGACTTTTTATTTCATTTTGAGATGACCACTAAAAATTTAAAATTTAGTTATCCTTTGAACCAGTTGTCTGATTTGTGTCATCGAGGTATCAATCGACGCGTATTTTTGATAAGAATTTTTATAAATTAAAAAATTGTGACAAAAAGCCCCAACGGCTTCATAAGCTGCGATCATATACATTTTTCCCTTGCCACTTACACCCCGTATCTCATGACCCAGGTTGGTTAGAAAAAGTTTTAGTATGCCGTTTTGTAAGTAAGGACTAAACCTTTCGATCGGTAACTCGATCTGATTGGACAGTCGTAGCAAACTGCCGTCCGAAGTGATTAGTCGCCTCTCGCACCCTTTGTATTGCTTTCGGCACTAACGCGAACTGCCGTCCGCAGTGATATTAAGTTAATCTTTTGTGTTGAGTGTATTTCTATGCCTATTGCTTCTAGATTTTTGCCTAGCGACAATGTCTTGTGCTGCAACGACCTGTTTACTAAGATGGCCACACAGCCTTTGGCAGATGTAGCGGTTGTTGATTGCATTTCATATCTTTTTGGTATTGGGATTACAGAAGAGTGGGAGAAGTGGGTATCCTGGATGGATATAACTTTTGAGGGTTTGTTTTTTGGTTTGCTAGCATTAAGACTTGCAGCTAGGGAACTAGGTTTATCTTTGGGAAAGATTGTTATATTTAGATCATCTGTAGCTTGAGTTGTATATGTTTTGGGCTTACTATTAGGTGTGTTTTCAATTTCCATACTTTTATGCTCCGTTTGGAGGGCTTGGCGGTATATGGGTGGTGTTGTATGTATGTTAGTTGGTTGCTCCCGTGGGATGTAGATGCGGGTGTGAGGCTTATTTGATGTTGCAGTGTGTTGCTGACTGTTGTTACGTGCTGGATGATGTGTGGTGTATGCGTGTTTGTCGATTGTACTTTGGTTGAGGCTTGAGGTGCAGGGTTTGCAAGTGTTGTTGCGTAGCTGGTTCTTGTTTGTTGGCCGTGGCGTGTATGGTATATGTTGAGTGCAGTTTTGTGATCCACTTTTTCGGTAGTTTTCTATTGCGGTAAGTTCCTGTTGTTTTTGGAACGTAGGGCATTTGCGGTGGAGGGTGCTGTGGTGGGGGTCGATGTCTGGGTTGTTAGAGCAGCTTAGGCAGCTGTTTGTGTTTTTGCAGAGTTCTCCTTCGTTTGTGTGTTTAGTGTCTGAGTAAATATTACATCGCAGTGGAACTGAATTCCCTGTTCATAATTTTCCCTAATTTTTACATGATGTTGTTGTCATTCTGCCGGCGTCAACTGCCCGCTGTTTTTTCGAAACATAAAATTGGAATCAATTGCTACATTATTGTTAAGCAAAAAATTTCAGCTTTCATGGCTCAATGGTTAGAGTCGCCGAGTGTGGCAGACAAGCAGAACTTTTCAGCTCGGGGGCCCCGGTTCGAACACCACTAGAACTGCCATAAATAAAACGAAAATTTAATACAATATAAATTAAAAGAAAAAAAACAAAGTAAAAAAAATGTAATAAAAAAAAACAATTAACAAAAAAAAAAAAATAACTCAAAATGAAGAACAATATGTTTGAAATAATTTTTTTTCACTTTAGTGCCTGTGGATTTTTGGCAGAGCTCCACGAGGAGTCACCAACGTCTCTTGTTAGGGAAACATTGAGAAATGTATAGGGAAGCTTCCTCATTCCTCGTTCCTAGGAACTCCCAATGTTAAATTCCTCAATCATTTTCATACAAACGGATCGATGTTTCCTCAATGACCAGGGAATTTTCCTCAACATTTCCTCAATATTTCTTTGAAGTTCAGTTCTGCTGGGCTGTTTCTCGACTTTTGCATACTGGTGTTGGGGGTCCAAAGCGGCAAAGGGCGTACACGGACACTTTCATAGCCAATTCTCAATGATTCTGGTAGTTTAAATGTTGCGAACGTTATTATGATTAGTCCAGTTTCTTCAAGGTTCGTGTTAATACCCTCGGCGTTTGAGTTGCTCGAAGTTTTTTGATGTTGTTTTTTCAAATTTCAGTAACGTTTTGTGTTTTAAGTTCTTCGAGTATTATCGCTTTGCTTATGCTTCTTAGCTCGTTGCAGTATAGTACTCCTTTTGTGAAATTAAGTAAGTTGTGCTCAGTGGCTGTTATGTCGATATCTGTCATTTTATTTAGCTTTTAAAGTTTCAGTGCTTGTAGCTTGGTTTTGGTTTTAATCAAAAGACAGTCGTCTCTAGTGTTTTGCACGAGTCAACTTCCCCATTACAGGCAAAGTCAATGGTTTTAGACCCCATGCTTAAAAAGTACAGGGGTCTATTGGGTAACGAACCCTTTTTTTTTTTTTTTTTTATTACTTTACCTTTATTTTGAATCTTCTCAAGGAGACTTACAATAAGTTTATCAAATCTTATATTTACAGCTTAACTAAAAGTCATGTTGACTTAATATGTTCAACGGTGCCCCAAGGGATTATTGCTGGGCTGGAAGGTCGTTTCGTTTAAGGCGGGTTCGACTGCAAGCCCGAGTTAACCGTTGAGCAAGAGGATTTAGGTGCAAAGATAGCTTAATGTTGTAGCTCGCCTTTTGTCTTGCTTTCTCATCTCTGACGTATATAACGTTTAAATCTCTATGAATGTTCCGTTCAGACATACCATGGTGCCCCAGTGATAGTCCTCAAGATTTTTTATTGTGCTCGCTGGATGATATCAATATTGCTACTGCACGCGTTTCCACAGCTGCGAGCCGTAGGTCCACACTGGTTTATGGTGGAATTGTAAAGTAGGACCTTGTAGTCCAAGCTGAGAGGAGATCGGGTGTTCAAAGCCAATAGAGATTATTGGCTTTCAGTTTAATCTGCGTTTTTTTGCTTCAAGGTGACGACGCCAGGTGAGCCGCCTATCAAGATGAACGCCAAGGTACGTTACTTCTTTGGCTTGTGGGGTTGCGTATTAGACAGTGCTAACGGAGGACATAATTGCATGTTGAGAGTAAACGTGATGTGTTTACACTTTTGTTTATTTATTTTAATACGCCAGTCAGCTAGCCAATTCTCTGTGTTGTTGCTTTAATGGCGAATCTGGAACGACTAAGAATTGCGGTGTCGTCGGCAAACGTAGATGTTGTTAGCCGCTCGTTTATGGGGATGTTCGCTGTGTAAATTACGTATAATGTTGGTCCCAATACACTTCCTGGGAGCTCCAGCTTTTATAATATGATCATCAGATGAAGTAGTGTTGCATCTCACTGCGAAGACTCTATTGTAGAGGTACGACTCGAAGCTTATGAGTGTACACTGGGAGCGTCGATTTGATTTTATGCATGAGACCTTCAAGCCACACTCAATCGTAGGCCTGGAAACATCGAGGAATATTGCGTTGCAGTATTCCCGATGTTCGTATGCTGTACGTATTTCTGATGTTATTCGGTTAACTTGCTCGATAGTTCCATGCTTTTATCGGAAGCCAAATTGATGTGTTGGGATTGCGTTGTGTGTTCTCAGATGAGGAATTATGCGCGTCATGGGGCATTTTTCAAAAAGCTTAGACAAGCACGGTAGTAGGCTAATTGGTCTGTACGATGATGTTATTGTATGATCCTTTCCAGGTTTGGGAATCATTATAATGACCGATTTCTTCCATTATTTTGGGAAGTAGCCGAGTGTTGTAATCGCGTTGAAAAGTTTACAGATGAGGGAAATAGCACAGTTTGGTAGTTCAATGATCATTTTTTGAGTTATTAGATCGCAGCCTGGAGCTTTCTTTGGTTTCATCTGTTCTTTTATGACTTTTACAATTTCATTTGGACGAAATTTAGGTGGTTCAGGCTCGCCAGATCTATCAGATACACAGGATGATAGTAAAAACGAATACATTACGTAGGTGAGCAGCAAATGTGTTGGCTCTGTCTTTGTCGCTACGGGCCCAGCAGCCTGAGGAGTTTCTTATAGGGGTTACCGTTACGATCGGCGCACTTAGAGTAGGGTGAGCCCTCCACAAGGGATGCTTGGGGCTGGTGAGTGATAATTGCTCTATGTAGCGGCGTGTGGCATCTGCTTCTTCATGCTTAAGAGCTTTGCTGAGTCTGCTTGATGCATCTTTAAAGCGTTGTTTTGTAGATGGCGACCGGTGAGACTGCCATTCACGTCGCGATCGTCGCTTTTCCAGAACAAGTTGTTCTATTTGATGACTAGTTTGGCGTTGATTGGTCTGCACATGCGCGCGTTGTGGAGTAGAGTTCTTAGCTGCTGCAACAAGTACAGATTATAATAAGTCAGCAGAGCAGTCGATGTCCGCTTCAATGTTGAACTGCGGAGCAAGATCGAGGTGAGAGCTAACGTATTTCTTGTAATTGAGCCAGTTGGTTCTGTGTGTTGTGAGTCTATTAGAATATTCCACATATTCCGGGGATTGGAGTAGATTTAATAGCACGGGGCTTATCAGATTGCGTGGGATGTTTTATGTCACAGCAAAATCTATTAAGTCTGGTTGTTTTTTTGGGTCTGCTGGCCAGTATGTAGGACTACCCGGGGAAACATAGTTGAGTTTGTTGCTTGGTTTTATGATTGCGTTGTATGACTGCCTTCCTTTTGTGGTCACAAGGCGAGAGCCCCAGTGCGGGTGTTTCGCATTGTAGTCTTCTGCTGCTATAAACCGCTGTCCCAGTGATTTGTAGAATTGCATGAATTGATCTTCAGAGATTGTAAAGCGGGGAGGACAGTATACAGCGGCAATAGTTAGATTGCTGATGTCCGATTGTACAATTATAGATGTGGCTTGTAGATAGTTTGCCGCAAACCTTTTGTGGAATTCGTGTTTGATGCGGTTTCTTATTAGAATACCGGTTCCGCCGTGTGCTTTTCCATCCGGGTGATCTGTGCCGTAGAATATGTATCCACGTACTTGAAAGTTATATTTGTTAGTAAGGTGCGTCTCAGAAAGCATCATTACATCAATGTGATTGTCGTATAGGAATTGGGTAAGTTCAAGTTTATGCCGTGAAACACCGTTTGCGTTCCACAGAGATATTCGTAGAGGCGCCATTGATTATTGGATTGTTGAGATGCAAGCATATGTATCAAGATGTTTTGATTTTGAATAAGATTTTGCATAGTTGATCTCATAAACGACATGAACTCCATCATACTTTGTTGTAGGGTGAAAATCATCGCTTCAATAGAGCTTTGTGACTGCTGCATGGGTTGCTGAGCGTTATCCATACTCGAATCTTCTTGGATTACACTTGCGGGCGCTGCTGAGGGAGTTGGTTTTTGAAGGCCAGATTTTAAAGCATTAGCGAAAGATATGCCGTTGATAGTATTTGCTGGACCAAATGAGGACCTAGCTGCTTTGACGAAAAAGACGTCGGGTGTAGTTTGTGATGCTATAACTGCACCTGGCAGGTGCTGAAGGCGCGCTGTTGGTACTCGTCGGATGCGGCTTTTTAGTTCCTTGTAGACTGAACAGCCTCTGTAGTTAGCTGTGTGATTTCCACCGCAGTTTCCGCACTTTTTTGTACTAGGGTCATTCCTGTTGACTTGGCAGGAATCAGGGCCATGGAAGTCTCCCCAAGCTACACATACCGAACGCAGCGTGCAGTACGCCCTGGTATGCCCATATTCCTGGCAGTTTGTGCATTGGACTGGACCATTCCGATCGGGCGCACTTCATTTTTCCTTGGAGCTTTACTATCTGGCTCCAGCTCAACTTTGAAGAGAGGTTGCGGTATTTTGCTTTTGTTTAAAATATTTGTGACTCTCTTAGCGAGAAAGCATTTATTTAAAAATGAAACTTGAAGTATTCTTTAAAAGCGACAAACTGAAGATCGTCTGCAGACGGTCTTGTCGGTTTAAGCGGATTAAAAATATGGCCGTTCGCTTGCATCACAAGAGAATATCAAACGCAAATTTCGGCGATATCTTTTGCTATTTATTGGTCCTAAGGTGTTTTTTGAGTTGATAATCACTAATATAACTATTAATATGCAATTTTCTTAAATTTAAGTCTCTTTTATTTATAAAATATATTAATTTGTAAGCAATTTTAAATGAAAAATTGCTTGAGTTGATAGATTCTGTAGAAGCAATGATAAGTTTAGCAGCTATAATTGTGATGGGACTCCGATTATGTTGTCGACAACATTTAATCTAGAAATCCAGAATATTCCGAAACCATTAGAGAATTTTAAAAATTATTGAAAATGATAATTCCGATGCATTTCTTCACGATTTAAGCCTCTTATTCAATACTTCCTAAGACACTCAGGCAACAGTTTCACCTAAAGTGTTGGTTTTATACCCATCGATTTAGAAGAACTTCTTCATCAACAACTGCATGCTTCAAGCCTTTCTACAGCATCCGATCTTCATTGCCAACACTTGAACCAACTTCAACTGGTCTCAAATCCAGCCTACTTCCCGCCGAGTTCTTTTCCAAGATTCAAGGAGCTGTCTTAAATTCGGTATTATGGAAAGATAATAAGTGCGGTAGGCTGTCATCTCTATATATGTATATATCAGGATATCACCACTCCTCAGTGCTTATCCCAATGAGGAAAGAGATAAAGCAGTGCATTATGGTAGGATGCAGAAGCTCTATATAGAAATCAGTTGCCTCCAAATAAATGAGGAATACAATAATCACATTGGAAGGAGTACCTTTGATGGACGCCCTTATAGTCAGTTACAATCCAAGGACGAAGAGCAGAAACTTTAAGAAAGCTATTCTACTATATGAAGAGTATGAATTTTGTGAACACTAATGCCACTAATGCAAACATATTTTATAAGTGGGCTCTTGCAAAGAAAATTTCCGACCCAAGTTTTACGATCGAAGAGCAGCTGAAGCAAGCTGAGTTCCTTACAAAAATATCAAAAGGACTTGTTTCTTTCAAGGAAATGGCCTGAAATGACTTAGCCGGCTTAGCAATCACTGGAAACGAGCTGTTCATCTGACATCAGATAAAGATATTAAAATGCAAATCATTTTCCAATACCTGCCGGTCGTTCCAACCAACGGAATTTTATGAAATTTAAAACTAAAGCTTATTTAACCTATATATACTTATAAAATAAAAATCAACTTGATTAAATGTCTATTTCGATTTTGACTGTTGAAGGGTTAAGAAACAAATAGTTTTAATACTATAGGAGAATCTGATTTTTGACCAAATTGAAAAATATCGTAAAGTTAAAAAAAATGTAATTTAAATAAATAAATAAGGAAAAATAAACTTTGGCCTCGATTTTGACACACTTGCAGGTCGAATTATCCAAAACGCCGCCTTATCTCCCGATGAAATTGTCATAACTTTGTTGTCCCAAAATTTCAAACTTGTATCTTGTGCAGTTTGGAATGTACAATGATACATGAGTGAGTGTACAGAACGAACAGCTTTATATATATAGATGGAGTCTGCCACGTTCCTTCTGCTCGTTGCGCACATTTTCTTTAAAACAAACTTAATAGACCCCTGTAATTTTTTAAGTACGGTGTCTAAAAAGAAAGAATTTAAGTGAACTTATTTTACCCCCGCGAGATTGAGTTCACTTCACTCTCGATAAGCACTTCATTCCAAGAAAGTTTTGATTGTAGATCATTTAGATTAACAAATGAACTACGATGAACAAACTTCTATGAGGTGTCGATCGTTTTATGGAAATAGATTTAGTCAACTCGAATTATCGTCAAAAAAATGATCGAGTTGAAATATTCAATAATACTTTCCGTGAAAAATCGAGTTGACGATATTTCGATGTACACGTATTTTTACATAACTAATTTTAAATCATTTTTCATTTCAGGCTTTACAGGTATTCCATTTTGCTATTGAGTCAAATATATTACGATTCTAAGACTTAAGCTGAAAAAATTTAACTTGCGATTGTAAATCATATTTCCGCATCCTACTCATGTTCAGTCTTCAATTTAATTGACGAATAAATTTAGTGCCAGCCTGCCGAATGACCTGTTTTTCAATTCCTCGTTGCTATTGCGGCCAATACTTGACTTATGGCTGTCCGTTTTGGTCAAATTTGACAAGTAAACATTACTCAAATTGTGAGCTGGAACCCCACGGAGACATGTGAATCGAGGTAGCATTGAATACGAAACGGGGCTGTTGTTTTTGCCACCTGCAATGGCACGCACACACCTCTGACAGTTTAGCTGTCATTAATAAAGAGCTCCGGGCTCACACATACAAGCACGCATATAAGTTCACGTAGGTACATATACACGTAAAGATGGCATAATTGATGTGTTTTTGCGAGTAATGTTGAGCTTTTTTGGGCACATTTCGTTGACTTGCCAACTTTGGCCAGCCATTACTTTATGGTCCTGTGCCCGACCCAACAACAGCCCCTTTAGGCGTTAAGCATACTTTCGCGCTTATCACTACTTCCGCTTGGTGGTGTCTCCGGTCAATGGTTTGGTCTGGAGACTAGGTTTGAGTCTATCCTTTGGTTGCTTGTTTGTCCGAGTTGAGTGATGACTTTAAATTGGACGTCGTTGATGACGGAGCAATGCACGTGTTTGGTTTGGCATACCGTTTACAATGGAAAAACACTTGTGTATGTCTCAAATGTCTTTTATATGCCTCTGATATGAGTAGAGATTTGAAAGATTATTGTCAACTGTGATAGTGATCAGTAGAGTCGAAAGAGATATAAAGTATAGCCATGGATACTTTCCTCTATCAAATTATGATTAATTTATTTTAAAAGTTGCCTTCAAAGAGTTAAGTTAATTATGTTTTTCTTTATAACATAGCAAGCTTATTTTTTTTTATTTCAGTTCACCTGAATAGCAGGGTATTTCATATTTCTGGTAGTTCTCAATATATTTAGTTGTTTTTTTGTTATAGTGTACGACGCCTACCATCATCAATTCTTCAGGTGTGTCCACTGCTTTGCAGCTTGATAAATGAATCGCCATTTGTAGGCGCAGCTTCGTTAATAGAAACAAATTGTTTTCGTGCCAAAATATATGGGAGGTGTGTATGTGTGTGACTGCCAACGATTAGTGTTGCTTATTTATAAAAATTGTATGGCATTCTGCGGCAAATTAATTAAAATTAATTTAAGCCATGTGCTTTAATATAAGAATAAATAAGTTTCTTTTGTTTGGCTTCGAAATGCGTGTGGGGTAATTCACTTTTATTTAAATATAATTTCGGAGAGGTTGTTGAGCTGCTACCTTTCGTTGCATTTAATTTAATTTAATTTTTATTCTCAACCCAGCCCACATCACATAATTTCGCGCTAGTCATTTCGACAATCCCAAACTCCTACATTCGCTGTTGCTGCTGTGCGCATTTCACTTTTCATGAATAATAAAGTGAAAGTCTAGTTGGGTTTGGACGGCTGCATTTCTGGCTGATTCCATTCAGTTCACAATGCACAGTGGTCGATTCTCATTATCTGACAGGCAATAATACTAAATTAAAAATTTAAATTTTGTTGATATTAATTATTTTCTTGCAAACTAACACCCCACTAATATTTATTCCAGTGTTAAAATATTTTTCCTATCGATAGTCAAGCAGTCATGAGTGTGCAAAACGTACGATAGTTTTCTGCCCATACCTGAATGCATTTTTGCGCCTTTTTAATGTGTTTTGCATTGCGCTGTGAAAAATTATGTTTTTACAATTTTTTTTTTTTTTCTTGTGTTCTGTAAATGTATGTATTAGTGGTAAATTGGCGTAGAACTTAACATTTCATTTAGAGTATTGTGACTAACATGCCAGCGACTTTCGTGGAATACAACTTGTTGTATTCGTTCCTTATATGTTTCTAATTATGATTATTATTAAAAAAAATATTATATATATACTTAAACAACGCATAAATAATGCAGCTATGTAAATAAAATATAAAAGAAAATGTAATAAATTATTTTCGAGTTTTCCTTGAATTTTAAAGGAAAATAAGCTGAAAAAATGGTAAGCAAAAAATCATCATTTTATTAATTCAAAAATTGATAGCTCTTAAACTACTGATTTAAATCTTGAACTTTGTGAAAATGAATTATAGATATATTCATTAGCTTTCAGAAAAAGTAAAGCTTTTTAAAATCGGTTTTGGCATTCTCGAGTAATAATGACAAATGTGGGCAAACCTCTAAAAAATAGCACCTTTTTAAAGAAATATTAAAAAAAACTCACCATAAAAAATGTTTTTCGTCATATGGCGCCCCAAATCTATCCAAAAAAGTGGTTTTGGTTCTTGTAATTATTTGGCTGTTGCCTAGTGTTATTGATTGCCATTTTGACAGAATCGACCACTGTGCAATGACTGCTTCGTTTCTGCAATACAGCAATTCCCCTGAGCCTCGCTCACTCCCTGCCATGCCCTTATCCTAACGACTTGCACCCATGTACATTTTGTAATTTTGTTGCATACTTTTGTGAGCCTTGCGAGCAGCACTTTCAAAAGGCAGCTACATCACAATTGTTACACAGGCGTTTTTCATTTTTATTCAGTCTGCACACTTCTTGTTGTGATGC
Organism: Drosophila innubila; assembly: GCF_004354385.1. Lineage (NCBI taxonomy): Eukaryota > Metazoa > Arthropoda > Insecta > Diptera > Drosophilidae > Drosophila > Drosophila innubila. Next base: position 2,384,593 of record NW_022995373.1, read on the forward strand.
ATTTAATGAATAATTTTTAATAGTTTTGCCATTGAGGAAGGGTTTGTTTTGTACACTGACTTTTTAATGCATTTCCTTTTCAAGCTAGAAATTGGAATGTTTATGTGTGAGCACCAAAGCATAATGGATAGGAAAACTTATATAAATTGAGAACATATTTCAAAAAGTTCTTTTAAGTGAAGCTATTTTTATACCCGTTACTTCGATGAAGTGCATGTCACAGGCAGAATAAGGCATCTACGACACCAATATTTAAATATATTTTTTTATTTAGTCTCAGAGACTATAAGAGAATGAGTAAAAAAACTTGGCTCACTGACTTCTATAAGACCCACGCAAATTAAGTTTAATTTAAATTTAAGCCACGCCACTATGGCCTACTTTAGAAAAGTGCGTTGCAAAAATCAATTTTCGCGTTGATCCGTTTGGTATAAATTTTAAAATGGTTCAATTAAGAATTGGTTCTAGTAATTTATACAGAAAGCTTAATATTTCTAGAAAAGTTTTTGTGGCGTGTGGAGCTTTTCAAAGTTGGGGTAATTTTCAAAAACTTACTGAAGGGGAAAGTTTGAAGGGCAGCTTTTAACCAGTATTTGTTTAATCTGAGGTGGGGTTTGGTATCAAACTTATCTATTTGTGTTACCTGACTTATTATACTTTTTAAAAAAATGTCATAGATAAACCGTTCACAATGTTCTTTTCATGTATCAGTCAGTGCTCAACAAACAATCGAGATTATCGTTTTCCGTTAGCTCCGGTTATTCTCTGACCGTTTTGACGTGAACATTTAAAATAAAAGTCTTTTCAGTTTGTATTCGTGTATGTCACTGAGTCGACTTTTGATTTTAGTGAGTAATTATTTTTCTCGTAAAAAATGGGCCGCAAACAAAATAAAAAACTGCATAAATTTTTTAAAAAGCGTGTGTTTTTAGAGGTTGGTTTTTTGAGTAGAGATAAAGCTAACTTTTTAGACCTCGTACTTAAAAAAAGTACAGGGGTCTATTGGGTTTGTTTTACCGAATATGTGCGTAACAAGCAGAAGGAGGCGTGGCAGACATCACAAAGTATATATATTCTTGATCAGCATCAATAGCCAAGTCGATATAGCAATGTCCGTCTGTCCGTCTGTCTGTCTGTCTGTCTGTCGGTCTGTATGAACACCTAGATCTCGGAGACTATAGGAGCTAGAGACCCCAAACTTGGTATGTGGGTTGCTCTATATTGCAAGCAGATCAAGTTTATTTCAAAAATTGGCCACGCCCCCTTAACCGCCTGCAAATCGTCATAGAAAATTTCATATCGAAATTATAAGAGCAATTTGAAAGCCAGAAAGCCAAGATTTTGCACAGACGAAGATATAATTGTCCTAGATTTTTGCTGAAAATTTCAATCCGATCGCATAGTAAATAGCGAAGATATTCAAATAATAAATTTTGCGTAACAGGCAGAAGGAGGCGTGGCAGACCCCATAAGGTATATATATTCTTGATCAGCATCAATATAGTAAGTACGGGGTCTCCGACAGTCGAGTATGCTCGACTGTAGCACCGGCCGACTAGTTTTTGTTAAATCTGGCAAGTCATTTATGTTCAGTTTGGTTTGCCATTTTATCATGAACATTTTGACAAAAGAGCAACGCCTACAAATTGTGCAAATTTATTTCGAAAATAATGGTTCAGTTGGCGAAGTTAAGCGCAAGCTCCGTCTATTTTATGGTCGACACAATTGTCCATCAGAGCAATTAATTCGGTTAAAAATGGATCGTTTTCGCACTACATTTACTCTATGTGATATTACGCATCCACAGAGACGTCGAACAGTGCGCACTGAAGAAACAGCTGCCTCTGTAGAGCAAAGTGTTGAAGAGAGAGACCCGAATGAATCGATTCGCCACCGTGCACAGCAATTGGAGCTTTGTCCATCAACTTTACGGAAGATTTTGCGCAAAGATCTTGGCTTACGAGCTTACAAGATCCAGCTTGTTCATGCATGCGTCGTGATTTTGGTGTATGGGCCGAAAATGAGATTGATCTCAATGCTGATTTTCATCCCAAAATTTTGTTCAGTGATGATGCTCATTTTTGGTTGAATGGATACGTCAAAAAGCAAAATTGCCGCATTTGGAGTGAAGATAATCCACATGAGACCCTTGAGACGCCATCACATCCAGAATAACTGACTGTCTGGTGTGCTCTATGGGCTGGTAGATTCATTGGGCCCTACCAGCCGCGCCGGCCACATGCCAGAAATCATATTTAAACATTAATGGCATAAAACTATCCTTCCAATAAAGCCAAATTGATGGACATTAAAACGAATTTCTTGTGTTTTATTTCAATTCGAAGTTCTATAACTCTAAAAATAACACCCTTTAGTTGATGTTGATGCGGTCTTATAGGCTATTTCCACGACCACTCACATTTGGCTCATTTGGTCACATTTGGATGTGGCTCATTTTTGGCTTTCCACGACCAAATGTGAAACTGTTAAGACACTCAAAGCAAAGCAGCTGTTCGGCTTCTGTGCACAAATTACAAAAAGCAGACAATAACAACATTTTATTATTTATTATGATATTTTAATTTGCGCAAATTTAATGTCTACCGATTTTATTGATGAAAACAGCTGGTTAAGGTGATAATTGCTATTTTTTTTAAGAGTTTATCGATAAGCATCGCGTGTTCGATAGAAAAATACTAAAATTCACGGGGTCGAATGACAAAATATCGGATCATTCATTATGGATGAGCCAACATCATCATCCGGATTTTGTACTGAAATGAAGTCCACATTCGGGCCGGATGATGAAAATGGCGTCGGATGAGCCAAATGTGCTGTCGTGGAAATAGCCTATTAAATTAGCAGGCTTACACGTAACAAATTTAAAGCGGTTTTTAACAGAAAAACATGCCGAAATATTTAATGAATTGGGCAGCAACGACAATATCTTTGAAGTGCAACAAAATGTTACAACTAGAAAAATAACGTATGCAACAAGTGAAGATTCACTCGTCAATTCAATTATAAAAATTGTGATGACAGACGGAAAGCCATTTGTTTTTCTGGACAGCGAAGGGTTTCGAGAAATACTAAACCCCATTGACAGCGCGCTTTCTATGAGTTCAATAACGTCGCGCAATTTAATGACGTATGTGACCATTACAGAGCAAGAAATTAAAGACAAGGGCTCCTGCTAAGGGAAAACTTGTATTGCTTAACATCGACGTCGCCACTAGAATGGATAAGGCAATTCTGGGCTCAAATTTACAACTAATACACTCAAGTATTTCCAAAACAGAGATCGTTGTGAATATATTAGGTACATTTCTGCCAATTTAGCTTTTTTACCGTCAAATCTTGCTGTTTTTGAAAACCAATTGCGGGAAAAATTTGGGAACTGCTGGAAGCGGGAATTCTGGCTTTTTTAGAAATATTTGGGGTTTTATTTCGATCTTTTTTTAATGCCTTGAACGGTTGCATAAAAAGTATAATAAAGTGGCAGATTCATTATTATTATTATTGAAATTTGAAAATATCACCAAGAGTTTTGGCCAGACTATCGTATTTATACCAAAATTTGGTGTCAATGATAACAATCTTTTCGAAATGACAAAAGACTTTAAGCCCCCTGCTCGCTTTGCTTTACCACCGGCTCGCAGTATGATTACCTGTGCCCAGGCACACTGATGCATTTTCTATCAATTTGCTTAAGATATCTCAAAGAACAAAAAAGTTATTCATACTTATACTTGATTAGGCTCAAAGTTTGAAGTCCCTAGCTCTTCTATCTCTGAGATCGGACAGGCAGACATTGGCTAGATCGATTCGGCTGTTGATCCTGATCAAGAAATGTATACTTTATGTGGTCTGCCACGCCTTAATCTGCCTGTTAAATACATTCAGCCAAAGGGGCACAGAGTAAAAAGCAAAAGGCTTTTTAGCTTGGTACGCAAAAATGGGTTCTAGAGCCTATTATATTCGTGACAATTATGGTACACTACTTTGAACACCTTTATCTCCGAGACTATAAAAGTTATAGAAACCAAATTTGGTGACAATACTCCGAGAATGTTGACCTATAGCACTTAAAGGATATAAAATCTAAAACAAGAGGATATTTAAAGCTACAGCCTTGAGACTTGGCACACAGGGTGGGGGGACGAGTCCTGAGAAATTTAATAAAAATCGTTAGAGCCGTTTTTCACCTGTAAATGTTACCTGAATACTTTATGAAAAAGGTTAAAAGATACGCCTAAAAGCCCTCAAACACACCTATCCAATGATATATAGAACATATCTGTAGCTGCTATAATTTGGAAACTGTTGAGGCTTAGCGGGATTTAGCGTTTTTCCGCTAAGCTAGTGGTTTTCAAAAAGCGCAACTATGTACACACATTTCAATAAATTATTTAATTAATTTAAAATATTTTTCTTATTTTTCAATGTAAGCTTAGAACAGTTTATTAAAATTAAAATAAAATGATAAAAAATGCTTAACTAGCGGTTTTTTCAAAAAGTCGTAGAACAAACATTTAAAGATTTTCGAAAAGGTATAAATCCCCATCATTACATCTAAGGAATATTATCGCTTTGATACAAACAGACAAACAAACAAACTGACTTTTTATCTCATTTTGAGAAGTCTACTAAAAATTTCAAATTTCATTATCTTTTGAACTAGTTGTCGGATTTGGGTGATCGAGGTATTAATCGACGCGTATTTTTAAGTATAATCTAGTCGACCGGTGCTACAGTCGAGCATACTCGACTGTCGGAGACCCCGTACTTTGTATGAAAATACTAATAATGGAAAAAATTAAAAAAATATTTGGTTAACTTTTATATATATTCTATCAGATTGGTTACGATGTATCATAAAACATAAAAGATTTTTATACTAAGACTTGATTTTCGCGATCGGTGCTATGACAGCTATATGATAGTGGTCGATTTGAACAACTTTGGAGGATATAAAACCAAGTTATATGCTTATCGTATCAGTTTGATTACGATATCTTATAAAACAAAAAAGTTTTTCATAATATAACTTGATTTTCGACCGATTTGTTCCTATGGGCGCTATATGATATAGTGCTCCGATTCGAACCAACTTTGGACAGGATATATAAAACCAATTGTTATGCATATCTAATCAGTTTGCTTATGATATCTCATTAAACAAACAAGTTTTTCATTCTAAGACTTGATTTTCGCCGGATCGGCCCTATGACAGCTACATGATATAGTGCTCCGATTTGATCCAACTTTGGACAGGTTATGTAAAAGTTTTATTAATATTCTATCAGTTTGGTTACAATATCTCATAAAACAAAAAAGTTTTTCATACTAAGACATAATTTTCACCCGATCGGTCCTATGACAGCTATATGATATAGTTGACCGACTTGAACCAACTTAAAAGGATGTATAAAGCAAGTTTTAATATTCTATAAGTTTGGTTACGATATCTCATAAAAATAAAATTTTTCATACTAAGACTTGATTTTCACTAGATCGGTCCTATGACAGCTATATGATATAGTGGTTCGATTTGAACCAACTTTAAACAGGATATATAAAACCAAGTCGTATGCTTATTGTATCAGTTTGCTTAAGAAATCTCATAAAACAAAAAAGTTGTTCATACTAAAACTTGATTTGGACCGATTTGTTCCTATGGGCGCTATATGATATAATGAAATGATTAAAATGTATTCAATATTTAATATCAATATAACATTCATAAATAATATAAATATAAATAATTTCAATAAATTGTAAAAATTAAAAAAATTGCTTAATATCAGCTGGAAAAAAAAGTTTTTCCCGCCGGGAATCGAACCCGCAACAAAGCTGCAAAAAATTTTAACTGACAGAGGCTCAACGTGTTGAGCCACTCTCGCACTTATGAGTTCAACCTCCCAAATGGCCATATTACTTGTTTTACTGCTCAATTACAAAGTAAAAGAAATAAATTATATTTCAACATTTAATGTTAATATTACATTTTAAATATGCACTGAGTTTGTTTTAATATAAAATGAAATTGAATTCGAACATAAATAAATTAAAATCGTGGCAAAATTTTGAAATAAGCTTGATCTGCTTGCAATATAGAGGAACCCACTTACCAAGTTTGGGGTCTCTAGCTCTTGTAGTCTCCGAGATCTAGGTGTTCATACTGACAGACAGACAGACGGACAGACGGACATTGCTATATCGACTCTGCTATTGATGCTGATCAAGAATATATATACTTTATAGGGTCTGCCACGTCTCCTTCTCCTTCTCCAATGGACCCCTGTACTTTTTTTAAGTACCTAAGTATTTTAAAAATAGGACGCCTAAAGTAAGTTAAAGTAAGCCCTCAAGCGCACCTTTCCAATGATACATAGAACATATTTGTAGCTTCTATGGTTTGGAAGCTGTTGAGGTTTCAATTTTTGCGGGATTTTGCGTTTTCCCGCTAAACCAGCGGTTTTTTTAAAAAGTCGTAGAACAAACATTTCTAGATTTTCGAAAACGAACAAATCCGCATCATTACATCTTAGCTTCTTTAGCGCTTTGATGCAAGCCGACAAACAGACAATCAATGAAACTTAGTTTTCATTTCATTTTGAGGAGTCCACTAAAATTTTCAAATTGATTTATCTTTTCAACCAGTTATCGGATTTGAGTGATTGAGGTATCAATCAACGCGTATTTTTAAGTTAAATTTTACCATAAGGCCCCAACAGCCCCATTAGCTGCAATCATTTAAATTTTTCGCCTCCCATTTGTACCCACGTATCTCATGGCCCAGGTTGGTTAGAAAAAGTTTTAGTATGCCATTTTGAAAGTTGGGACTAAGCCTTTCGATCGGTATATAACTCGATCTGATCGGACAGTCGTAGTAAGCTTTCCAACTTAGCTGTATATATTGTTAGTCGCCTTTCGCACCCTTCGGGATGCTTTCGTCACTAACGCGAACTGCCGTCCGCAGTGATATTTTAGTTTTTGAAGCAGTGTTTTTGGTTTTGAGAAAACAAAATTTATTTGGGTCGAACTTTTTCACAGTTTTGTGAAAAAATAATTTATTTGGGTCGGACTTTTTGACAGTTTTTTGATCACCATTCAAAAACTTTGTTTATTTCATTGAATCTCACACTTTCTATTGGCTGAACTGATTTCTTACCAACGACAAAGATGGTAGTTGGCAGTGCGGCTTTTCTTATCAAATTCGTCGGATTCCATATCACTTTCAAAGAAAGTTTGAATTTTTTGCCCTTATCGCAGGCTCTTCTTGCTCCGATTTATCGTGACATTGTCAAATAACAATAAAAACATCAAAACACCCACGTCAACATATATATATATGAATCAAAATATTGCAAGTGGGGAAAATTTTTTTCACCTTAACCACAAATAGCTTGAAATAAAGAAAAATCTTAGTTTTTAAACAAAATTTATAATTAATTATTACATAACAACTATAAACATCTTACCTAAAAATTCCTGACTTAATTTAACTGCTGTAAATACTTTTTTTTATGGCAAACAGATACAAAAATTCCAAGTAATTTTGTGGCTTTCCAAATACTTAACTGAGCGTATTCAAACTTTCATCTATCAATTAGTGATGAAATTGTCGAAAATCATATCTGACGGTTAGACCGCAAAAACGTTTAGATTCAGATATAATAATTGGATTTTAGTGATGATCGTCTGTAGACGGTCTAAGCTGATAAAGGTACGTTCTGACCAGATTTGGTTCAAATTGGTTTCATATATCATATAGGAACAATTTTTTCGAAGTTCAACTCTTACAAAGGAGTACCTGGTCTCAGGGTATCACTGCCGAGCGTGCTCGACTGTAGCCGCAGCCCACCGCGAGCGAACCAAGCTGGGAGCGGAGCCGATTGGGCTATTTTATTATTAAAGAAAACAATTGTATTTAAATATAAAAGAAACTCAACAAATAAATTTACATATTTTATTATCTGTCTGCATTAATGATAGCTATAATTCAATGTCAAAAAAAAATCAATTTAAAAAATTTCTGACATTCACAACAAATTTTGGGGTACTCGGGTTACAGAATATTTTAAGATAAAAATGAAGTGATCGAAATATCAGGTTGTCTCAACTAACAAGTGTCCGAAGTATTGAAATAGAACATTAGTTTATATCCCACAAAAAAGACCTGTACACGAGGTAAAAGTCTAGTGACGAAAGCATATTCCAGCCCCAAAATTTCTGATATCCAATTTTGTGAAGAAAAAAATATAGTTTAAAAGTTTAAAAACACGAAAATGTGCATTCGGCACTGCGCAAAAAGTAATTATTATGTTCGTGGTAGCTCACCCTTTTTGCGCACAGTGCAGAATGCAAATTTATGTGTTTTTATTTCATTAATTTATATTATTTTTGAAAATTTTTATATTAAACTATATTTTTTTCGTCACACAATTGGATATCAGAAATTTTGGGGCTGGAATATGCTTTCGACACTAGTCTTTAACCTCGTGTAGAGGTTTTTTTGTGGGATATAAGCTACTGTTCTAATTCAATAATTCGGACACTTGTTAATTGAGACAACCTTATATTTCCAACACTTATTTTTTATCTATAAAATATTCTGTAACCCGGGCACTACAAAATTTGATTGATTCTGAAATCCGATCATATTAACGTGTTTGTATGTAAGAATAGAATAAAAGTACAATGGTGGAGAAATTGCGAGTCGAGGCATATCAACTTTCATTTAAGAGTAAAGGGTCGTTTTATCAACATTGGGTTCATTCGGCAGGTTTTTTTCTTTACTTCTGATGTATCAGTAATCAGTACCTGCTAAGTGACATGATTCCTTCTTATACAAATCAGACTTCTACGTTTTTTACCGTTCGTACGATGCAATTATTATCAGTTATTAGAAAAAATTTGAAATGTTTTGTAGTTGGAAATTTTATGCTGATTGCAATAAGTAGCAACAAACTTATATAATATAACATTTTTTGTAAAAGAAAACTTCGATATTTGGCGTGCAAAAGCGAATCTCAATCAATCTCAATCTCTTGAGTTTGATTAAGAAATTGTAAAAATTATAAAAGTTTTTCATATTAAAGGTTAATTTGAAGTCGACGTTCATATGGCAGCTATATTATATAGTCATATGATTTAGACCAAATTTGAGCAGGGTGTAACATTTAGGAAAAGAGACATATTCTGTGAGTTTGGTTGAGATAGCTCAAAAAACAAAATAAATATCGTACTAAGAGTTAATGGCAGCTATATAATATAGTTACCCGATGTTCACCAAATTTGGTCAGGGTGTAACAGGCAGTCTCAAATACATAATCTGTGAGTTTGGTTGACATGTCTTTAGATAAAAACAAGTGGGAAAGGCTATGGTCGAGATCCCGACAATAGGATACCCGTTACTTAAATTAAATATGTATAAAAGTATTGTAAAAAATTTTTTTAATGTGTTTTGAGAATTAACTATATTATTAAAATTTATTATTAAATTTAATACAAAATATAAAAGTATTGTAAAAAAATTTTGTAAAAAAAGAAAATGTTTTTTAAGAGTTAACTATAATTATTAAAATTTATTAATATAGGCCCTGAATCCCCATTGGGGCATGGCTTGTTGCTCAATTTGCCTCGTCCTCCTTATTATGAGAATCGAAAAGTATGGTTTTTGTCCAAACTTGAAAATTAGCAGCTTCGTCAGGTTAGAAACTGATTTTGGTTATCAACTGCTTCATGTTCACAATTATTTCAACATCTTCAGGTTATCAACTGCTTTATATTATATAAGCAACTGCTTCAGGTTTAATGCAAGTAGAAACTTCTTCAGGTCTAAGAAAAAAATTCTGCATACTTTGAAATCAATTCAAACTTTTATGGTTTAAAAAATATTTAATGAGATAAATTGGGCAAAAACAATAATTGTGTCTTTTGTTGGTTTACTGTCGATATGACATCTTCAGCAAACAACACAATACTTGCATAAATGCAAATAGCATGATTTCAAGAGATTTTAATTTTCCATCCTCAGTACCGTTTCTGCTAGTTGACCAGCAATTCAAACTTAATGCCATCTTTGCGTGACTAGAGCTAGTTGTGAATTTTAAGGCGCAAGAATGATAAAAAGGTTTGAATGACTTATTGTGTTGCTGTTGTGACTTAATTAAAACATAATACTTAAGATTTTAGGCCAACTTTTAAATCTCTTTGTTACCGACCCCTCTACTGAGTAACAGGCCACATTATACAATCAACAACACACAACACTTGCATAAAAGCGTGGAGCATTGCATGGTACAGCTGATTCAAGAGATGCCAGACCCTATCATCAGTACCATTTGGGTTGCCACGATTGGCGATTCAAGCCGAATGCCATATTTGCGTTGTCAGAAGCAGTTGTGAATTATTTGATGCATTTTTGTTAAGTCTAATAATATTAAAACTATTGCATACTCTAAGGAGCTTATTTTACTTCAAGAACTTTGGCACGTTAATACTGCTGTTCTACTTGTCCGATTTTGCTGCGATTTTATAGAATAATAGATAATAGCAACTTGCAACTCTAATAGCCACAAAAAACGTATTATCTTAAAAACTATGAATGAAGTGGTTTTTCGAGATTTGCGAGGGCGGAAATGGGCGTGACAAAAATTTAAAACAGACTTGACCTGCGTGCCAAATTTGGTTACTCTATCTCTTTTAGTCTCTGAGATCCTTTTGTTTTAAGAAATTACTTGTATTACTTTGAAAACATTAAATCACCATAACTGCTGTTCTACTTGTCCGATCTTGCTGCGATTTAATAGGATAATAGATAATAGCAACTTGCAACTCTAATACCCACAAAAAAAGTATTATCTTAAAAACTGTGGTTGTGGTGGTTTTTCGCGATTTACGGGGGCGGAGTGGGGCGTGGCTTAAATTTGAAACAATCTTGATCTGCGTGAGGTATATAGAAGTCTGTGAGTGAAAGTTTGGTATCTCTATCTCTTATAGTCTCTGAGATCCTTTTGTTCATACGGACGGACGGACAGACGGACAGACACACATGGCTATATCGACTCGGCTGTTGATGCTGATCAAGAAAATATATACACTATAGTGTCGGAGATGCCTCCTTCTCCCTGTTACATACATTCCAACGAACACAGTATACCCTTTTACTTATTTTTTAAGTAACGGGTATAAAAAGTTTTTCATACTAAAGGTTAATTAGAGCTTGATTGTACCTATGAGAGCTATATTATATAGTCATCCGATTTTCACAAAAGTTGGTCAGGGTGTAAAATATGGTAAAAAAAAAAAACACAATTTGTGAGACAACTTGAAAAACAAAAAACTGAAGTAGAATCTGAGCCCGATTGTTCCTATTGCAGCTTTATGATATAGTAACCCGATTTTGAACAAATTGTAAAATATCCTAAAATTTAAAAATATGTTAATTAAATTAAATAAATTAAGAATCCTGCCTGGTGTGGGAAATGAACCCGCGCCTCTCTGCAACTGGGTCTAACACACCATCCTCTGCACTACTTAGGTACTGAACTCGATAGCTGAAAAAACACTGCTGTATATGTTAATTAAGTAAATGTATGTCTTTGTTTTGTCAAATTGATTTTCAAAAAGCCATAACCAAGCGAGATTCGAGCCCGGACCTTCTGCTTCTGAATCTAACACACCATCCTCTGCACCACTTTGCAGCTGCATGTAAACTAAAATTACATGTAAACTTTGAATTCCATTTTGACGCACGATCTTGCCTCCACTGGGACTCAAACCGCGGACCTCTTGGGCTTAAGTCTATACACCATCCTCTGCGCCACTTAGGTACGTAACCCGCTGGCTGAATAAACGCTGCTATAAGTAAATCAAAATAAATGCGAACTTTGACCTCGATTTTGACGCACTTACACGTGGATTTTTACAATACGCCGTCTTATCTTCCGATGAAATTGTCATAACTTTGTTGTGTCCAAATTTCAAACGTGTAACTTCAGCGGCTTGGCCTGTGCAATGCTAAATCAGTGAATAAGGTCAAGCAATTGAATATATATAGATTTACACACATAAATACATATCATTGTAAGTGCAAACGCTGCTGCGTGAGCGCTCTGTCTCGCACATTTTCTGAACGAGTCAACTAGAGTATGACTCGATGATCGATCCGATCGTTTGAACAAAACGGGTATGCATCAAATTAAATCAGCCAGCAAGTTCAATCATGACTCGTGACTCGATCGAAACGAACGCTCACAAACGCTCAAAAATCATTTCGATGAGTCGATCGAATTGAACGCTTAGCATGATCGCGGACGATTTGATTTGAGCTGACCGTTCCAACGATCCGCTTCGATCGCTCAACCAAAGTGAAATAATCACAGCGAGTACGAGTCAGTGTTCGAGTCTGATCGAACATTTCTTACCCGTTGCAGTTCCCTGCTCCATAATTCGCATACTGGAATGTATATAAAGGAAAAAGTTATGGATATCCTCCATCCTACCATCATCCGTCAGTGATATCTGTGCTGTCGAAAAAAAAGTCGCTGTTTTCCGTATTTTTGGATGGCGTACAGACACTATCGAAACCAAAAGAAGAGACTGTTACTGCAAAACTTCTGAAACTTCGATGTTTTTAAATATAAAAAAAAAATTTGTTTATTAATTTGACAAATTTTATACATAAACAAGAGGGAAAGGCTATAGTCGAATATATATGTACTTATTTGAAAATATATAAAAATACTTTAAACAAATTACTTGTATTACTTTGAAAACATTAAATCGCCATAGCTGCCGTTCTACTTGTTCAATCTTGATGCGATTCAGTGGGATAAAAGATAATATTACTAGAAAACGTTAATAACCATAAAAACTATTTTCTTAAAAACAGTGAGTGTGGTGGTTTTTCGCAATCTCTTTTGGTGTCAGATCTATGCGCTCAAACGGACGGACAGACAGACAGACGGACAGACACACATGGCTATATCGACTTGCCTGTTGATGCTGATCAAGAATATAGTTTTTTATAGTAGTAATGTAAGGCGATTATCGAGTACATCAATTCGATGATTTATTTTGACGATCTATCGAGTTGATTAAATCGACTTCCAAAAAAAAGTCAACAACTCACTGGGGATTTTTCATCGTAGCTATTTTGTAAATTTGATTTTGGTCGTTAAATTTTTGATGAACGAAATTAATAAATAGCCTACAAAATTGCCAAAGTTTGAATAAAGCATGAACACAATAAAAGGAAAATAAGATTTGTAATAAAAGAAGGCGTGTATTTGTAATTACAATTGCGTTTTCGAGTTAAAAAAATTTTTTTCTAAGAAAACTTTATATTGTCAACTTGATCTACTGTTTTCCGATTTGTGACGATTGTCTGTTTCGATATAAAAATCGATCAAAGATTTTGATTTACATCACTACTTCATAGGGTCGAAAATGCCTCCATCTCCATGCTACATACATTCAAACGAACACAACACCCTTTTTCTTCTTTTTTAATTAACAGGTATAACAAGGGGGCTCCGCCATTCGTTCGCTTCGCTCGCGGTGATTGGTGGCTTTTTCTTTAATTGGGCGTTGACGTACAAAGTATGTAAATTCAAGTGGTCCAAACGACACCAAGCCGAAGCTTGTTAAGCGCGGATCCCAGGTTTCGAAGGGGCCCACTACTCGCCTAACCGACCATTGGGAGCAGTCGCATAACGGACGACATGTTCGCGGAAGACAAAAATGAGATAAGAGAGACCATAAATAAATAAACGGGCATGCAAATATGATAGAACGCGATAAAAAAAATAAGATATTATCTATATATATAAAACTGTTTGTCCTGACTGACTGACAGATAACTGACTGACTGATGTTCGTGGAGCCCAAACGATTAGGCCGAGGAAGATGAAAATTGGGCAAAACTTAACTGAGAAAATCTCATCGTGCGATAAGACGGCTTATACACAAATTCATACACACAGCCAGCCAGGCTTACATACATACATGCACATATACATAAATAGTTAAAATTTATAAAAAACTGATCGGAAAGGATATAGTCAAGATCCCGACCATAGGATACCCGTTACTTACTTCAATATATATAAAAGTACTTTAAAAAAATACTTGTTTTGCTCTGAAAACTTTTATTCGCCATCACTGCCGCTCTACTTGTCTGATCTTGATGCGATTCAGTGGGATAATGTATAATCCTAATAGATAACGTTAATTATCACAAAATCGTATTATCTTAAAAACTGTAGGTGTCGTGGTTTTTCGCGATTTGTGGGGGCGAAGGGGGCCCTGGCTTAAATTTGAAACAAACTTGATCTGCGTGAGGTATACAGAAATCTGTGTGTCAAATTTGGTTACTCTATCGTTTATAGTCCCTGATCTCTGATCAGGAATATATATACTTTCTAGGGTCGGAGGTGCCTCCTTCTCATTCCAACGAACACAATATTCCCCTTTTACTTATTTTTTAACCTATTGTTTATGTGGCATAGTGGACCAATTTTAATAAAATCTGGTCAAGATGTATAAAACCAGCGAAGATGAATAATTTGCCAGATTGGTTGAGAAATATTAAAAACCAAGAAGCTAATCCTACCAAATCATCATTATAATATTAAAAAATATTTATATGCGTCCGGTATCCAGGAACGTAACAAGTTTGAAGTCTCTAGCTATTATAGTCTCTAAGATCGAAGCGTTAAAACAGACGGACAGACAAACGGACATATATAAACACTCACACACACAAAGACGTAAAAGAAAATACAAATAGAAAAAGGGTCCCTTGCTCGCAGTAAGGTGTATTCAGGTATTTCATTCTAAAAGTTGAATTTCGACCGATTATTCCAATGGCACTTATATGATATAGGGAACCGATTTGAACTAACTTTGATAAGGAGATAAAAAAAACAACCTTTATGAATTATGATGAATTGAACTATGAGCGATTGTTAATATGGCAACTAAATGATATAGTAGTCCAATTTAAATAAAATATGCTCAGGATGTATAATACCAGCCAAATGTATAAGGTCAGATTAGTTGAGAAATATCAAAAACCAAGATGTTTATCATACTAAATCTAAGTTTTCAATATATCGATCGCACAATAGTTTTATAATATAGAGGTCAGATACAAAAAAAAAACAGGCTTGATCTGCGTACGGTATCGAAGTGCTTAAATAGACGGACAGACAGACGGACATTATAATCGGAACACAAAATTCTACAAAGTTCATGCAGAGCATTATTAGTTCTACAGAGGTGAAGAGCTATTGGGATAAAATTTCGAGAAACTACTCTACGAGGAACAGAAAGTTTTAGTGTTAACATTATTTCCGTTGAGTCGATGTCACCACCAATAAGCTTGTACATAAAAACTATATCAAGCATTATTCTACGATTTAATAGAGAAGTAAGGTTAATTAATTTAAGTCTATCAGAATACGGAGGCAGTCTTACATCCACATTCCAATTATAGCCCCCCAGTGCAAAAACGAAAGTCAATTTTGCACCGATTCAATCCGTTCTTGGTGAAAAGTATACTGTGGACACCATACACATGAACCGTATTCCTAGTTAAGACGGACTAAGGAGATAATATCTCGCATTCCCGCGAAATGATCGTATGTACAAAAATGTGATTTTACAGGAGAAGCTTTTTTTTAATTTTCTCAAAGTAGAGTGGTTTTTTAGCAGCCATTTTTCATAAGATCTTATTTTATAGTTGTAATAACGAATGCTTGTTAAATTTTTTTAAATATGGGCAATTGTGTTTACAGCAGCAATTTATTTAAACATACGATCATTTCGCGCGTCATGTTTTGGTGCAAAACAATGT
Organism: Drosophila innubila; assembly: GCF_004354385.1. Taxonomy (NCBI): domain Eukaryota; kingdom Metazoa; phylum Arthropoda; class Insecta; order Diptera; family Drosophilidae; genus Drosophila; species Drosophila innubila. The sequence goes on from NW_022995373.1 coordinate 2,400,461, forward strand.
AAGTTCAACATACGATATGAGAAAATCCTTATTTATTTATATAAAAAAAGTTAAAATAAAATTTAGTTTTTGTTTTTATTAAACTTATGTAAGAAATTCATATAAATCATATTTTTCTGTATGAAATTAAAGTATATATGAAAATAAAAAAAAAATAAAATATTGCATAAGGCAAACATCTTCAGTTTTCATCTTCTTCATCGGTTTCATCTAAACAATCTACGATTGTTTTACAATTTTTAAGATTTACATATTCCTATGATATTTAGTAGGTATACTGTTAACATTGCATAGATTTTTAAATCTAAAACTTCTTTTCTGAAATGCTTAACTTGTTCTTGTATAAATTTTTAATATTTTGATTCAAGTTTGATATTTGAATAATTTTTTTGTATTTGTGTTTTCGAAATATTCATAATTCAATTCCATTTCTCCGTTGTGCAAAATAGCTGTACGTAATTTGCTTAAATTTAATGTTTGATTTTAAATAATGAATTGGCAAAACGATTCCAATTTTGAAATCCTTGTACGTTAATTCAACGCACTCGTATCCGGATGGATGTGTTCTTGAATTTCTTATAAGAGTCGGCCATTCACTTGGCGCCCAAACATTGCGATTTCTAATAAAAGATTCAATGGTGCTATGTACAGAGTCTACAGGCATCATTGTATGACCAGGAAGCAAATAGGTGACTTTAATTGTTTTCAAAAAAGTTGAAGTCTTAGACTTGATCTCACAACTAAAGCAATTAATAATTTTACATTTATGCTTGCGACTTTATGCACTGAAACTTAACGTAAACTCGCAGCATCGCTTCTTATCTGCTTAATCAAAGAATATTAAAACGCCAAGGAATAACGGCACAAAAGAAAACGACCAAAAAATACTCAAAACAAAGAGCTCAAAATTCGTTTATCTCGCCTTATTTTTGTACGTTTAAAGTAGTTAACAACACTTAAAAAAAAAAATTTATATGGACATACGATAATTTCGCGCGCACAGAAAAATGTTAGTAAACATACGATTAAATTGAAATTGATTTTTTCCGAAACTAAAGCGAATTCATTTGTAATTTTTTTGCAAGTATGTGAGACAGACGTTTTCTAACCGTTCTGCATTAAAATCTCAATTTCGCAAAAAATCAACATACGATCATTTCGCGGGAATGCGACGATATATAGAGTTTAAGTTACATAGGGGTCAACGAGTTCCTTCGAGCACCTCTTTATAAAACCCAGAACTGACATGGATTTATTTACCATTTTTGAAATATGGTCGGAAATTTTAAGTTTATTATTTAAGAGTATACCCAAATCATTAACAGCAGTAATCCTATCAAGAAGAACACCATACAGTGATAATGAAGCCAAATAACGGGTTGCTCGATAATAAGTCATAACGTTACATTTTGAGCAGTTTAAATTTGAAAGGTTCACACGGCACCACGAGTGATCTTCAAGATCTTCCTGCAATTTGATGTGGCATGCCCAATCCTTATATTGCAGACAAATTTTAACATCCTCAGCGTACATAAGTACTCGAGAATGTGTTAAAACCAGGGATTAAAACCGAAACGAATATCGGTAACAGTTACGGTTACGGTTATGCTCGTATTAAGGTTTTCGGTTAAGGGTTAAGCAAAATCTTCAAATATCGGTTTCGCAACGGTAACCGGTTACTTGCAAGTTTCGGTTTTGAAATAACGGGTTGGTTTCGGTTCACAAAAAAAAGGTCTTTACAAGAATACCAATTTTTTTCCATGTTTAAACTTGACGCACGGTATGAACTTGAGTTGTATGTATGTACATACACATGCACATGTACATGTTTACGTAGCAGTTAAAATCAACGCTGCAAGAGGCATCTCCAAAATACTATGTACATGAATATGTCACTATACATATGTATGTCAAATTATCTCAACCATATCACGCACTTATGCACCTCTCAAAGACCGCACTGATTATACTGGAGTAACAAAAGCAAAAGTGCGCGCTCTTTTCGATCGCGAGAAGATAACTCCAGTGGTGAGGCGACTACGAAATACCCTGTGACCAGCTAGGTGTTTTGCATATATTATAAGTATGTATATAACTAAATATTTTCATTTTAGTTAAGTTTTTTTTGTTAATTACAAGGTTATACGTAATATTTACATTAATACTGCCATTGGTAATATTTATACCCGTTACCTAAGAAATAAGTAAAAGGGTATATTGTGTTCGTTGGAATGTATGTAACAGGGAGAAGGAGCCATCTCCGACCCTATAAAGTATATTTATTCTGGATAAGCATCAAGAGCCGAGTCGATATAGCCATGTGTGTCTGTCCGTCCGTCCGTCCGTATGAACAAAAGGATCTCAGAGACTATAAGAGATAGAGATACCAAACTTTCACTCATAGTCTTCTATATACCCCACGCAGATCAAGTTTGTTGATCTAAAATAATAATAATAATAATAATAAAATAAGCTCCTTAGAGTATGCAATAGTTTTAATATTATTAGACTTAACAAAAATGCATCAAATAATTCACAACTGCTTCTGACAACGCAATATGGCATTCATTTGAATCGCCAATCGTAGCAACCCAAATGGTACTGATGATAGGGTCTGGCATCTCTTGAATCAGCTGTACCATGCAATGCTCCACGCTTTTATGCAAGTGTTGTGTGTTGTTGGTTGTATAATGTGGCCTGTTACTCAGTAGAGGGGTCGGTAACAAAGAGATTTAAAAGTTGGCCTAAAATCTAATGTATTATGTTTCAACTAGGTCACAACAGCAACACAAAAAGTCATTCAAACCTTTTTATCATTCTTGCGCCTTAAAATTCACAACTAGCTCTAGTCACGCAAAGATGGCATTAAGTTTGAATTGCTGGTCAGCAGAAACGGTACTGAGGATGGAAAATTAAAATCTCTTGAAATCATGCTCTTTGTTTTTATGCAAGTGTTGTTGTTGCTTGCTAAAGATGTCATATCGACAGTAAACCAACAAAAGACACTATATTTGTTTTTGCCTAATTTATCTCATACAATATTTTGTAAACCATAAAAGTTTGAACTGATTTCAATCTATGCAGAATTTTTTTCTTAGACGTGAAGCAGTTGCCACTTGAGTTAAAACTGAAGCCTTTGCTAATACGTATATAAAGCAGTTGATAACCTGAGGATGTTGAAACAATTGTGAACATGAAGCAGTTGATAACCAAAACCAGTTTTAAACCTGAAGAAGCTGCTAATTTTCAAATTTGGACAAAAAGCTTCCTTTTCGATTTTCATAATTAAGAGAACGGCCTATAAAATTCAATTTTTATAATAATAGTTAATTCTCAAAAAAAAAATTTTTTTTTAAATTTTTTGCAATACTTTTATATATATTTAAATTAAGTAACGGGTATCCTATTGTCAGGATCTCGACTATAGCCTTTCCCACTTGTTTTATTTTATATACATACATACATACAGATGTAAATACATAAAAATATGATGGGTATTTCTATAGTCGCATATATGTACACAGTCCACCCTAAGAAAAAACCACACATATGTACATATGTGTCTTTGCATATGATCGTGTGCAATAGTTCGCTGTCTCGCTCGCACTTGCTCACTCCCCTATTTTTCTTCGACGCGTTGAGACGCCAAAGAAACGCACAAAAGTAATCGCCCATACGTCACCACGAAATTCTTAGGAAACTCACACGAGAACGAGAATAGAAGTTGCACGAAAGTGGGCAAGAAATTTGCAATAGTGAGCACTACAACAACATCTACAATACACACATCTTCTGAAGTCATAAATTAAAGAAAAATGTACACTTTAATTGCCCTACCGTCGCGTCGAAAATCTGTGTGGTTGAAATAAACCCAGAAATAAACCCTTAGAAATGAATCGGTTACCTAACGGTTATTTCGGTTTAAAGAGTTTCGGTTGTAAGGTTTCGGTACAGAGAAAAATTTTTTTTTCGGTTACGGCTTTGGTTACGGTTACAAATTTCAATCGGTTTTTACCGGTTAAAGGTTACGGTTTCAGTTAAGGTTTTAATCCCTGGTGAAAACTGTTGGCATATCATTTATAAACAGTGTGAAAAGCAAAGGACCGAGATGACTACCTTAAATAACTCCCGAGGTAACCCGAAAACACTTTGAATAAAAGTTATTGAATAAAACTTTTTGAGTTCTTTGTGTTAAATAGCTTGTAATTCAGCGAATTAGTATGGTCGGAAAACCAATTATGTCAAGCTTATGCATTAACTGAGTCAAACGCTTTACTGAAATCGGTATAAAGACATCAGTTTATTTGTTATTACAAAGTCGCCATTAATAACTAACGAGATAGTTCGAGAAGATTAGTAGTAGTGGATCTATTGCTTTACAAATCCATGCTGGTAGGAAGTATTAAAAGAGCTATATAAATGCTGTGAGCGATTAGTTAAATCTTTCTCAAATTTATGATGAAGTGGGACAAAACAGAAATTCCCATAGTTTTAGGCATCAAGTTATTTACCTTTTGTGGAGAGGAAATAATAACAACTCTTCAAAAGAGGAAATAAACGCAGTTCCCAAACGATAGAGCAAATAGCTGCGTATAGCGGTCTACATAGAACTCCGGCTTCATACCGAAGAGCACAACCAGGAACACCATTATCCGGACCAGGAAAACACCGTTCTAAATTACTTCAAGATCACAAATCAGTGACTTTTCAACAGCCCAGTAGGGACTGAAAATGCAGTTCGACTCATTTAGTTTAATTTACCTGCTTGTTGTGTGTTTCTGCAACGCATATGAAATTAATTATTCTTTTGCAAATTCTGAGCCTATATGAAATGGGCACAGGCAATGTGTTTGGCGGAATGCATGTAACAGCAGAAGGGGTGGCAGACTTCCAAAGTGTTATATATTCTTGATCAATACTAACAGCAGAGTCGATTAAATAAGTACGTCTGTCCGTCCGTGCGTCTGTTTGAACTCGTCAATTAGAGACCATAAGAGCTGAGACTTGGTATGTTCCATATTGTACCATAGGTGATCAAGTTTTGTTTTACCTTTTAGGACGTGATTAGTATATCATATAGTTCTATTAGAATGATACATCGAAAATGAAGTTTTAGTATGTAAAAGTTTTTGGTTTGTTGAGATATCGGAACCAAACTAATAGAATATGATCTGGGCTTGTATAATACATCCTGCCCAGATTTTTTTGTTAAATCAGTATATATATCATAATGCGTAATAGAGACGCTCAATCGAAAATTAAGTCTTAGTATGAAAAGTTTTTTTTTTTTTTAACCAAACTGATAGAATATGTATTGCTTAGATTTGTACATCCTGACTGAAGTTCGTTTAAATCAACCACTATCTATAGCTCAGGACCGATCGGATAAAAATCAAGTTTAGTTTGAAAAGTTTTTTTATTTTGAGCTATCTTAACCAAACTAATAGAATATGCTTTATGTTGGTTTTCACACTCTGACCAGATTTTGTTTCCAAACGGTTCAGGGTATCCTACTGTTTATTGCTCGACTGTAGCCGCACCTTTATTGCGAGCGAAGGGCAGGTTATGGAGGCCCTCGGCCTCTTTATTATTAAAGAAAACATTTTTTTATAAAATGAAAGAAATTCAACCAATAAATTTCATATTATTTTATTATCCGTCTGCATTAATGATGTTAGCTAATATAATGCCAAAAAAGGCAATTGCAAAAATTTCTGATATGGTTTTGGAAACTGCGTATCGGATTTGGGTGATCAAGGTATCAATCGACGCGTATGCTAGTCGCCTTCGCACTCTTCGTGCTGCTTTCATCACTAGCGCGAACTTCCGTCCGCAGTGATAAAAGTTGCAGAGGCAGCATCCTGCTGCGTCACATTTTTTGCTGTAGCCTTATGGCACGGAGCCAATAGTTCGTTAGAACCGCATGGAATCTATGATCGAGAGCTAGTCATTCGGCATGGAGCCGATATTCATTTTGATTTCAGATCATCGCACATATTTAGACGATGATCCAGATTTAGTCATATTTCCGGTGGCAACCTTGAAGATACCGATATCATGATATCGAGATTGACGATCGTCGGCCATCATGCGGCGGGATCGTCACTTTTCTGGTGAGCTTGGAGTGCAGATGAGCAGGAAACATAAACGGTGAAGCTGACAAAAGCGACAAAGTTAACAAAGCGGCGAAGGAATCCGATAAGACAACCAACAAGAAAACAATACGACACGAGGATAAACAAAACAACAGTGAGAAAACGACGCAGCAGTGCCGGTGTATGTGTGTGCGTATGATTGTTGAGAACCCCTGCTGCCCGCCAAAACAGCACGCCGCACACTGCAGGCGGCCGCCGCACACTGGGGGGCGGCCGATATGCGTGGCAAAATCATTTTTTTGACGAAAGCGTTTGTAAAAGTAATAAAGGCATTCGATAGAGAAATCTCAGAGATTACAAATCCAAAGATTTTTGAAATCAGGTAAAATTGTGGGCGTGACAGCCTCTCAAAGTTGACCCTTATTTCAGTGCGCGCACAAATGTGGATTTTTTCCTAAAATGCAAACTTTAAAACTGATTTGATGACAAGTTATATGACCGATCTTTATGTTTTGGTTTCATCTGAAAAGTACATTCATTTTTAATTAAATGCCGTAGAATTTTGTTTCTTCACTTGTTGACCTTTCATTCCAGCGATGTTTAAAAAAGCACTAAAATTAGGCTATTTTTTGACTTTGATGGAATAGAAAAAATTGGACTCGAAGGACTCGATCCACTACCACAGGAGTCTTCGTTAATCAATTCTCTAACGAAATAACCCCGGTCTTTCATGCGTCCAGCTGCGTCTGGGAGAGTTATAGGACGAAAACTGATGCAACCTCGCAAAAAATGGTGATAGAAGAGGAAGAGCGCAGTACAATTACATACGTTTTCGGTATGCCTGTCTGTTAATGAATAAGATGCACAAAATATAGATGCGAATATAATGAATTAGCATTATTGTAACTTGTACCTGTCTTAAAATTGTTTAGAGCCGTTATTGCGCAAATTATGTTTGGGAAATTTTGAGCAGGTATGTATTGCAGGTAAAACCAATAGTGGAGGAAATTTATACGAACTTTTATCCGTTCTGATGCAATATGAATGGAAATCACTGCCTATTCTTTTTCAATAGGGTTTTAGTTTTTACCTAGTCAAAAAGGAAATACCTATTTAATGATTCAAAGGCAATATTGGGTAAACTAGGTGTTGTTTTTTACCTAATTAAAAAGGAAGTATGTACCTGTTTAATGAAATGTTTTACCTAATTTAAAAAAAACTATTTAATGAAATGCAGTCAATGTTGTTAGACAGTTCATTTTTGACATCATAAGAGCCATTACCTATCTGGAGCTGCTTTTTTCTTGAACAGTATTTTTAAATATAATTCAGAAAATTTTCGTCAGTACTATAAGTGAAGTGTAATCATGGCTTTAAATAATTCAAAATGTTTCGAAATATTCGTTGCCACAAAAAACAAAGCTCAATTCCAAATGGCTATAATGAATGAATTAAGATATCCTTAAACGATTTGTCAGCTGAGTTAATAGGCAAAATTACCAACTTTATCGGAACTTGACAAAATGGCAAAGATCCCAACGATCAGCAGAAAGGTTTCAGAGAATGTATTTGGACTGGCTTAATGACTTTACGGAACTTGAGGTGGCAGGAGAAGAAACGGGCCCATCTACTAGCCAAGGCAGAGGAAGACCGAGGAAGCCTTTCGAAGACTGCTCGACGTACACAAGGAAACGCAAGATAGACAATGCTACAGAAGCAATATCCACGGAACATTTGGCAGATGCGCTATCCTCAAAATATGTGAAAGTACAGGAAAGGACAAAAGCGGATATTACAAAAGCAGTGAAGATCGCAAGTCCATTACGGCTGAACAGAATAAAGGAAAGCATTCCAACGCCACCCAATTCTGCGGCAACAAGTTATACAGTTGACGAAGCTTTTGCTTTATTTATGGACTTGGGATTGACTAAGGAAAAATATTACACTTTACGAGGCTCCTTACTTCGACATAATGTCGATGTTCTTCCCGGATATAAAAATGTATCTGTTGAGGTTGGACTTCAGGATTTGATGGATCACACCGCTAGACGCCTAATACAAAGTTTGCCTGAGGAAGAGGTTGAACTGCTTCCCGAACAACTTACATTACTGAGCAAGTGGGGATGTGATGGATCGTCTGGTCAAAGTGCATATAAGCAAATAATACATACAGAAGCCGAAACCATTTCTGATGAAAAAATTTTTATGGCATCTCTAGTTCCCTTACGACTAAGAAGTAAAAGCTCTGAGCATTGGAGAAATTCTCGACCATCCTCTGTTCATTACTGCCGTCCAATTTTCTTCAAATATGCTAAAGAAACAAGCGAGCTGACACAATCAACTAGAGACGACATGGATTCACAAATAGATCGACTAATTCCAACTGATATTACAACCAAGAATGGGAAAACCTTGAAAGTTGATTTTTCGTTTTTTTTCACCATGATTGATGGAAAAGTCTTAAATGATATTGCACATAATAAGTCAACCCTGAGATGTGCAATTTGTAAAAAGACTCAATCACAATATTCGAAAAAGAGCGATTCAACGAAGGGAAATAATCTGGACGATTCTATTAAGGAAAATAGTCTAAACGATTCAACGAAGGAAAATAATCTGGACGATTCAATGCAGGAAAATAATCTGGACGATTCAACGCAGGATAAGGAATGCTATAAGCATGGAATTTCTCCATTACATTGTAGAATAAAGTGTATGGACTTTATTTTAAAGCTTGCGTACACAATTCCACGGCCAGGAGAAAAATATGACGATAAACAAACACAGAAGGAAATCAGAGCTGACGGAAAAGATTATTCAAGCCGAGTTTACTAACAGGCTTGGATTAAAGGTGGACTACCCAAAGCACAATTATGGAAATACCAATGATGGGAATACGTCCAGAAGATTTTTCGCCAATGATGAAGTGACCTCTCAAATAACAGGTGTTCACAATGACATTATTAAAAGGTTGTCAGTTATCCTTAATGTCATAAATTCTAAGGAAATGATAAATTGCTCAAAATATGAAGAGTATGCATCAAAAACAAAGCAACTTTTGATTGAAATGTACCCCAAGAAGTTGCTTACTCCTACCGTTCACAGGATTTTGGATCATGGCGCAGATTTAATTGAGTACCAATGCCTACCGCTGGAGAGTTGTCCGAAGAAGCACAGGAATGCAAAAACAAGGAATATAAAAATTTAGGTACACGAATACTTGCAAGATTTCACGTGAGAGACAGAATGAAGACCTTTTTAATATGCTGTCGGCCTCTTCAGATCCACTTGTTTCATCCTTTAGACATGTTAAATCACGAAAGGATTTAGAAGAAAATAATTATAGTCCGAAATGATAAGTTTATTAGATATTAATCCAAATGTTGATGAATATTTTGAAAAAAATCAGGCATAAAATAAATATATACACAGCTAAGCTCATAGAATATTAAAAAAAATTTTTTTTTTTTTTTTGTTATTAGGTTATTAAAACTATTTAATATGTTAAAAATATTGTTTAATAATGAAATAAGATTAAAATAAATATACTTAACACAAAAAATTGGTTTTTTTTTAATTTTACATGTCAAAATGCACCGAAAATATTTTTCAACTTTGGTCAACAACCCTGAATCGCCCTGTGGGCCAAACACCCTGTGCAAGCACTCATTTTAAAGCTTAAAAAGTTTTCTATCAAATGCTTTTGAATTTTGAAAATATCTTCACCGGTTCAAAAGATATGATTTTTGCAACGCAAAATGAGGATCTGCCCCACTGTGCACCGTCTCCACACGTGAGCGTGTGTGTGTGCTTGGTGTGAGCCGTCGCTGCCGCTCCACCTGCAACACCAACAACAACCGTCGCACAAAAGGTAAACCCAAATGTTAGCTTTGATCATCGATAAGCGTCGTGCATTTTTATTCTACGTAAGGCCTTTCGTTCTAGAGCAGCAAAATAAATAAAACTCCACGCGTTGCGATCCCCTCTCAGATTTTTCCCCTGAAGAAATAAATATATAACGATGCGTGCAAATAATTACTTTTCTTGGGTTTTAGGGGCTTTTCAGGTGACAGGACAACTGGGCGTGGTCTGGCCTAGATCTGGCAAAGTGGCGGAGAATCATGGCGAGACTATAAAGGGCACCCTCCCCTTCGTCTCCTGTGATAGATTTGACATTTTGCAAGATCTTGGCCAGCCTTTGAAGGAGGTCCGGTTCAGGGCTCAGTCCGATACGGCGCCAAGGGTGTCGTACAAACGTCCCCTGCGGTCACAACCTGGGCTCAAAAGCAAAAGCCCGCTGGGTCGACCTATATAAAACCAGACAGGGAACTCAACCGATCCTTACGAGCGCATGATATTGCGGCCCCAGCTCAAAAAATACCTCCACACAGGTAAAACTCAATTCTGCACAAAAAATTACAAAAGCAAAAAAATTTGTCAAAATGGGGACAACTTGTAAATTAATTAATAAAAAAAACACGAAAATTGACATTCGGCACTGCGCAAAAAATAATTATTATGTTCGTGGTAGCTCACCCTTTTTGCGAACAGTGCAGAATGTCAATTTTCGTATTTATTTTTTATTAATTTATAGAATTATTTAAAATTTTTATATTAAACTTTATTTTTCCGTCACAAAATTGGATATCAGAAATTTTATTCACTTTATCTGAAAGCTTATGAATATATCTAGAATTCATTTATATAAATTTTAAGATTTAAACCAGTAGTTTAAGTGGGCGGTTACAGTCGAGAACGCTCGACAACAAGATACCCAGTGCCCAGGTACTTTAGCTGAGGTTGATTTTCGACCAATTGCTCCTATAGCAGCTATTTGATATATGGAACCGAGTTAAACCAAATTTGGTCAGAATGTACAAAACCAATTTAAATGCATTTTCTAACAGTTTTGTTAAGATATCTACAAACTACAACTTTGCTCAGCCTGCATTCTGGCATTTCCATTTGAAATAAAAGCCAATGTCTAATTTTATGAGATTTTTAAAGCGGAAAATGTTAAGTTCCTTTTTACAATGATAATAAGAAGAAACTAATTGAATATATATGTGTGAGGAATCGGAAATATTAAAAATTAAAATTATTAAAAGTAATAATTTATGATCGCTTGTCCTCACATGCAATTTCATGCATAGCAATCAGCTTCTGTCCGACTTTATTGAAAAATGTGACGTCATATGGAATTTTGCCATGCAAAAATACATAATTATCTATTAACACAATTATATTTTAATCTAATTATACATCAACATTTTCTTTACATTATATCGATAATACTTTTTGTTTATCGCTCGATATTTGCCTCGGTACCCAAAAAAAAATGGGTACTAGTTCGTACTCTCTTTGTGCGCTTACTTTGCGCGCGCCTAGCATTTAAACATATATATTTAACAGACTTGTTCTTACCTGATTGTTCAGCTATGCAAATAAAAATAGAAAATAAAATGTAATAAATTTTATTCGACTTTTCCTCGAATTTTAAAGTAAAAAAGCTAAAAAAATATCATAATTTTCATTATTCAAAAATTGATATTTTTTAAACTACTGGTTTAAATCTTAAACTTTATATAAATGAATTATATATAGTGACATATCCACTACACATACCCACTTATATTATTTAATACGACACCCCACTTATGTATGCCTAAGCACATTCTCGTATCAAGTAATAAGATATCAATAAGAATAGAGGGCCAGTGAAAATAACATTTCAAGTGCTCCCACGAACCTAATGTTAACATAAACATCCGCTAGCTCACTAAGGGTCAGTATTGTCAACGCGGCACAAATCCAAGCTGTTGCTTAGCACCCCAAACGTTCGTCATCTCAAGAGAGCGATCCCAAAGATCTCTGTTTACTTAAGAGCAGATTCCATCTCCAAGATCCCACAGCCGAGGTTTGCTAAGCGTCGCCAACACACTTTATGATTAGTCTAGATTTATTCTCTAACTCGAATGTTCGCCTTTTCCGTATTATAAATAAAGTTTATTTTTTATAACTAAACCGGATTGAACATTGTTATTGGCGCAGCCGGTAGGATGTGTTAAAGTGTTTTTGCAAAATTGATCAACTGAATAGACTATTAAAGGATTCGCGATATCCCAAGTCAAATAACGTTGAACTTCAATAAAGTGAAACTAATTTAATACACATCCGCTAAAGAACTTATGTGCGTAAATAAGTTACAATAAATCAAGTTTAACCACTAAAGGATAACTAATATCCTAGGCTAAAACAAAAGTGATTGTGCTTATTTAAACGTAAAATTAACTTTGTGTTTTGTGACCACTAAAGGATAACTAATATCCCAGGCCACATTTTCGAACCAAAAAGAAAATAAAACCAAAGTCAAAATGGTACCACCACCAGTAATGGAGCTATCAGAGCATCATCTGAAGCAAGCCCTTGGACAAATCCAAAAAATTCAAACCTTCGATGGAACAACTGAAGAGCTGGCAGCCTTCATAAGAAGAGTCGATTATGTTCTACAACTATACCCAACCCAAGACGTACGACAACACAGTGTCCTATATGGAGCCATTGAGATGCAGACGACTGGAGCAGCTCAACGTGTATCCAATTGTCGGCAGCAACAAACTGGACAGGATTAAGGACGCCCTTATCGAGGAATTCAAAACACAGACGCCCTATGAAGAACTTTTACGTAGATTATACAATACAAATTATAATGGCAGTGTCCGTAAGTTTATCGAAGACTTAGAGTATAAGACTTTGTAATATCAAACAAGTTAATGCTAGAAGGAATACCTTCAAATACAATTTTATACACAAATGCCATGAACAACACAGTTAAAGACGTTATTTCAAGAAAACTACCAGACAGAATATTTATGGCTCTTGCTAGACATGACATAACAACAGTAACAAAATTGAAAGAGAAGGACTGTACGAAAATAACTATTCGGACCGACCAAAATCAAACGGTAACAATAATACTTCGTACCCATCAGGCAGTAATAATTTTCGCAGGAATAATGGAAATGCATATCAAAGCTTTTATCCACAAAATATGCATGTCAATTATCAAAATAATAATCCGCAGAAACCTAACGAAAGCAATCAGCAATTGCAACAAGAATTCAAACAGAACCTCAATCAAGGTAGAGTTAGTAATCCAATGAATTACCAACCAAATAGTAATAGCCCTGGTACTTCAAATCAACCAGTCAAAAGACAACGAGAAAGTAATAGTGATCAGTACAAAATGGATACAGCTGAAAATTTTCATCAAGCAGCCTCGGACCCCTTCATTCGATTAATTATGAATAACCAACATCTCAGGTATGTAATAGATACAGGATCTTCTATTAATTTAATGAGAAAAACATTTTCTAGAATTCCCAATTACCACTTGCAAGCTAGAAGTTCATACTATAAATGGAAATATCAACTTAAACCAAAGTATTTCTTTAGCCCCTAACAAACTCTGTCCGTCACACCAAAAATTTTATATACACGAATTTTCAAAAAATTACGATGTATTAATAGGCAGAGAATACCTCGAAGCCTGTCAAGCAACAATTAATTACAAGGAAGAAGTTGTAATTTTGAGCGGGTATCAATTTATCATGAGATATAATCATGAAGACTTTGTAAAGGACAATACAGCATTTAATAGCCGTGATCCACCATTTACAAAAGACACCGCAATTGATTGCCTTGATCCACCTCTTACAGAAGATAGGCCTTTTAATTTCGCAATTGAAAATGAACTAAAAGAAAGTAATCAGTACAGGTTAGAACATCTCAATGAAGAAGAAAAAAAAAAAATTAACTAAAATCTTATTCGAGTTTAGAGACATACAGTACAAAGAAAGTGAAAATTTGACTTTCACCAGTACAATTAAGCATGTCATTCAAACTAAACACGAAGATTCCATTTACAAACGACCATACAAATACCCTCAAGCATATGACGAAGAGGTAGAAAAACAAATTAAAGAAATGATAAATCAGGGAATAATTCGCAAGTCAAATTCTCCTTACTGCTCACCAATTTGGATTGTACCAAAGAAAAGTGATGCATCGGGAAAACAAAAGTTTAGAATAGTCATTGACTATCGAAACCTTAATGAAATCACAATCGATGATAAATACCCTATCCCGATAATGGATGATATATTAGACAAACTTGGAAGATGTCAATATTTCACTACCATTGATCTAGCAAAAGGCTTCCATCAGATTCAAATGGATTCTGATTCAATTCCAAAGACCGCGTTTTCAAAAAAACGGCCATTATGAGTATACTCGTATGCCTTTTGGACTTAAAATGCTCCTGCAACTTTTCAACGTTGCATGAATAATCTTTAGAAGATTTAATCTATAAAGATTGTTTGGTCTATATGGACGATATTATAGTGTATTCCACTTCATTGGAAGAACACATATTGTCATTGAAAAGAGTTTTCAAAAAGCTCAGAGAAGCCAATTTAAAATTACAGCTAGACAAATGTGAATTTATGAAAAAGGAAACTGAATTCCTTGGGCATATTGTAACAACTGAAGGTATAAAACCGAACCCAATAAAAGTTGATGCTATTCAAAAATATCCAATACCAAAAACAACAAAGGAAATCAAATCATTTTTAGGACTTTGCGGTTACTATAGAAAATTTATTCCAAACTTTGCAAACATTGTAAAACCCATGACATTGAAATTAAAGAAAAACGCAGTTATTGACGTAAAGAATAAAGATTACATTTCAGCTTTTGAAAAATTAAAAATACTTATAACTTCAGATCCAATATTAATTTACCCCAACTTTGAAAAGCCGTTTCTTTAACTACAGATGCAAGCAACATTGCTATAGGAGCAGTACTATCAAGACCATAAACCTATACGCAAGCCGAACACTAAACGAACATGAAATAAACTACTCAGCAATTGAAAAGAACTTTTAGCAATTGTCTGGGCCACCAAATATTTCAGGTCATATCTTTTCGGGAGAAAATTGAAATCCTCAGTGACCACAAACCTTTAGTTTGGTTAAACAATGTTAAAGAACCAAATATGAAATTGCAACGATGGAAAATAAAATAAATAATAATCAAGTTCATTAATTATCACATTAAGTATGTCGCAGGAAAAAAAAACTATGTCGCAGATGCTTTATCAAGAATTAAACTAGAAGATAATTTATTAGGGGAAATTTCCAACAGTACAGCAGCAACAGTGCATAGCGCACAAGAAGATAATCAAAATTATATTTCAATAACAGAAAGACCAATAAACTATTACAACAGACAAATAGAATTCATTAAAAGTAACAATAATGAAGTAAATGTATTGCATTATTTTCATAAGACTAGAACACAAATCAAGTACAAAAAATGACAAACACTTAATCTAAACAATTAATAAAAGAATATCTATGTACAAAGAAAAGCGTTATATACTTTCATAACGAGGTAGATTTCCTAACATTTCAAACCGCTTTCATAGAAATAATAAGTCCAAATAATTTAACAAAAGTAATGAGATCAAATAAAATGTTAACAGACATTCAAACATATGCAGAATTTAAAGAATTTATCGTTAAAACACATAAGAAACTATTGCACCCAGGTATTGAAAAATTAACCGTACTTTTCAAAGAAAAATACTACTATCCAGATTATCAGAATTTAATACAAAACATAATTAACGAATGTCAAACTTGTAACATTGCCAAACCAGAACATAGAGACACAAAGCTAGCATTTGAACTAAGTCCAGAAACATTCAACCCTAGAGAAAAATATGTTATAGATTTTTATATGGTGGACAACAAACAATTCTTGTCTTGTATAGACATATATTCTAAATTCGCATCCCTTATCGAAGTAAATGGTAGAGATTGGCTAGAAGCAAAAAGAGCGTTACTTAAAATATTTAACGAAATGGGTAAACCAAAAGAAATAAAAGCAGACAAAGATTCAGCATTTATGTGCTCAGCGTTACAAATCTGGTTAAGATCCGAAGGAGTAGACATTAATATTACTACAAGTAAAAATGGCATTTCTGATGTTGAAAGATTTCATAAAACCGTTAATGAAAAGTTAAGAATTATAAACAGTGTATCAGATCCAAAAAATAAGTTGACTAGATTCGAAATAATACTTTATACATATAATCACAAAACTAAACATAATACTACAGGTAGAACACCAGCAGACATTTTCATATACGCAGGAACCCCAGAATATAACACTCAATTAAATAAAGCAAATCAAATAGAGAAACTAAACGAAAAACGTAAAGATTTCGAAATTGACACTAACTATAGACAATCACCTTTAGTACGATCAAAATCAACTAACCCATTTAAGAAGACAGGTAATCTAAAACAATTAGACGAGAAGCATTTCGAAGAGACAAATAGAGGCAGAAAAATTATACATTACAAATCTAAATTTAAGAAGAAAAAGAAAATTAACAAAAGCAAATACGATAATTCCAGATCGACATCAAATGACAATTCAAACCAGGAAGCCACTACATAAAAAAATTCTATTCCCAATACTATTCTTAATAATATTTTTGACTCAGCAAACTAACGGCCAAAGCTTAGAAATAAGCCCGATTCAATCGAAAAATGGATATCTTATATTCACAACAGGATCTAAACACCTACCAATTAATTACGAATACCACTACTTAACTGTTAATTTAACAAAAATTGAAGATACATACAATAATCTAATAAAACAAGCAAAAGAATTTGAAACATTAACACAAATTCAATATTTAACAGAGAAATTAGAAAGAGAAATGAACGGTATTAGATTAGCAAAACGTAATAAAAGAGGTCGAATTAATTTTGTAGGAACATTTTACAAATATCTATTTGGTACATTAAATCAAGAAGATAAAGTAGAATTAGAAACAAAAATAAATAATAGAATTAAACCAAGTAATAGATGCAGTAAATAAAGGAATAGAAGTTATAAACACTTTAAGTTTAATTAATGAGGGAGAAGAAAAATTAGCAATAATAACATTTAACTTACAAGAATTTACAGAATACGTAGAAGATATAGAGCTAGGAATGCAATTGACAAGATTAGGTATTTTTAACCCTAAATTACTAAAACATAGTCCACTATCACACGTGAATTCTGAAAAGATTTTAAACATTAAAACTTCAACATGGCTTAAAACAACTACAAACGAAATTTTGATAATTTCCCATATTCCTCGCGAAATTATTAATACGCCAGTTTTCGAAATTATTCCATATCCAGACAAAAACAAAAACATTTTAACTGAAATTATCCATGACAAATATTACTTACAAAACAGCCAAGCTTACACAGATAAAACCAAAGACCTAGTTATGAACAAATGCATTACAGGAATATTAAATCAAGCATCAACCGAATGTAGATATTCAAAGACACACAAAACTTTTGAAATTAATTACGTAGAGCCTAATATAATGTTGACATGGAACTTACCTAAAACTATTTTAAATCAAAATTGTCTTAATAGAGAAATAACAATAGAAGGTGACAATATAATAAAAGCATTTAACTGTTCACTTCAATTAGATGAAATATTAATTACAAGCACTATGTTAGATTATACACAAACAGTTTATGTAAACAACAACGTAACTAAATTAGAACCACTTTCCTATATTCAAGCAAAAGAAATTGTACAACAACAAACAAAACATTATAATACATTTCAAATTATTACATTAACGACACTTATAATTATTATAATAACTCTAATACTATATTTTAGCTATAAGTATAAAAACATACCACACAAAATAATTGTTAATTATAAGAAACAAACAGAAACAAACCCACAAACAAATAATGTAAACTTAAATCAAATTTCAAACATTAACGAAAATCCAAATATTGTACTCGAATCTATCCCAACTTTATACCCTACAATCACCGCCTGAGGACAGGCTAATTTTTTATGGATGGGGAAGTGACATATCCACTACACATATCCACTTATATTATTTAATACGACAACCCACTTATGTATGCCTAAGCACATTCTCGTATCAAGTAATAAGATATCAATAAGAATAGAGGGCCAGTGAAAATAACATTTCAAGTGCTCCCACGAACCTAATGTTAACATAAACATCCGCTAGCTCACTAAGGGTCAGTATTGTCAACGCGGCACAAATCCAAGCTGTTGCTTAGCACCCCAAACGTTCGTCATCTCAAGAGAGCGATCCCTAAGATCTCTGTTTACTTAAGAGCAGATTCCATCTCCAAGAGCCAACACACTTTATGATTAGTCTAGATTTATTCTCTAACTCGAATGTTCGCCTTTTCCGTATTATAAATAAAGTTTATTTTTTTATAACTAAACCGGATTAAACATTGTTATTATATATATTCATTAGCTTTCAGATAAGGTAAAAAAATTTCTAATATCCAATTTTGTGACGAAAAAATAAAGTTTAATATAAAAATTTTAAATAATTATATAAATTAATAAAAAAAAAAAAACAAAAAAATTGACATCCGGCACTGCGCAAAAAGTAATTTGTATGTACAAAGAAGCTCACCATTTTTGCTCACAGTGCACAATGCCAATTTTCGCTTTTTTTTATTAATTTATATTTTTATTTAAAATTTTTATATTAAACTAAATTTTGTTCGTCACAAAATTTTATATCAGAAATTTTGGGTCTAAAATTGCTTTTGTCACTAGACTTTTACCTCGTGTAGAGGTTTTTTTGTGGGTACAACATTAGTATAGTATTTATATAACCTATCCAATTTAAACTACATATAATCAGGTGTGCTCCAAAAATCTCTAAAATTTTTGAAGAGAGTTTGTTTTGAAAAAAAACCGATCAAAATGTCGGTGTTGCCTAAATGTCAGATATGCAGTTTTTTCGAATATAGTTTTGAAGTCAAAGAAAACGGCTGCTTACTTTCAATTTCAACAAAATTCTTAGGCTTAGAAATATGCCAACAAGAATGACACTGCGATAAGCAAGCTCAAATTTGCAAATATCATTGTCAATGTGTGCGATACAATTGAAAAATATAATTTATTAGACAGACGCAGCCATAGGCACAAGTGTTCCAAAGTGCACACAAAATCAGCTTAGGGACAAACATGAACGGAACGCCTTCCGGCATCTATCTGTCCAAAATCCATCCAAACGAAAATGAACGATCTAACGCATTGCAGTCTCCCATACAAAAACACAAACACATATGGAAAATGCCTGCAGTGTAATTAGCATATTAAGCAGAGGGCGTACAGGGAAGTCCTTCGTCCTGGTCTCCATTTAATGCAATTAACGTAAGGCGGCTGGACAAGTGCACAACTGAGAGCTAGAAACTGCACGCCGAAAGGACCTCAGGCCTTCAGGACTAGTGTGTGGTGCATTCGATTGCCGAAGCATTTGATACGACATTTCTAGAGCGTTATCTCTGAACTTGCCAGGTAAATGGGAATGCGACGCAACGAGGCTTATAATTTATAGCCTGACCAATTTGTTGCCTAGAATTACAGTGCGGATTTTGGGGAGGGCACAAATGCAGTTGTCTCGGGTTGCCAAATTGAATTGTCAATGTGTTACAATATGTTCGATGGTGTTGAATTTATAGACATTAGTGCATTGTCAGTGCAAAGCCAAGTTTAAAGTTGTTGTAGTATCTGAAGCCAAAAGCCGAACCACATAGTTAATCAATGCAGCTGCAACAACTACAACAATGTCAAGCAAGCCTCAAAAGGTTAGAAGAGACATTGAAAACGAAATAAAAAGCCTTTAAAACAACAACATAAACAGCGAGAAAAATCAACAACAAAAAAAACACAAAAACAACAAAAAATTATATTGCCAAGGACCGTGCTGACCACGGTTTCGAATCGGGGCAGAACAAAAGCAATGAACGAAAAAAAATATAGCATGCGATACTTACGGTGCATGTCCTTCTACCAGAGGCCACTTGCTCATTGGATTAGTGGGGTAGCGGCTTGAGGGAAAGGGTAGAAATGAGGGCTTTGTGATGTGTCTTATTTTTATCGGGTTCATCGAGTTGAATGCTTTTGAATATTGTTGTCAGCCAGTGTGAGTTTCCGAAAGTCTGACAATACTTGGTTTTGTGGGTTGCTGTTTACGAAATATATTAAAGGGTGACCAGAAATAACGGAGTCAAACATTTTAAATCATAGTTTTCCAAAACAAAAAAGTAATTAGGCAAAACTACAATTAGTAACGATGACATGGATCACTGGTAATAACACTCTAAGTCTGTTTTGAAATGACCGCCTGCAGCGGCGATGCACAGGTTCAAGCGTGATACAAAATTTTCGACGAAGGGCCGCAGGTCTTCGGGCAACAATCGGTCCCACTCCAAGCGCAGCGATTGCTTCAGCGCCTCCAAACTTTTATAAGGCTTAGCACATACCCTGACCTCCAAAATCAACGCTGTAGTCCATAGGGCTGAGTCCCGGCGAGTAGGGCGGTCATTCGGCATTCGAGATAAAGTCTGGAAATAGGGTCTTGCACCAGTTTTGCGTAATTTTCACTATGTGGGCGTGTCCAGAGTCGCGTTGAAAAGTCCAGTCCGCATCGCCGAAGTGGTATGAGGCCCAAGGAATTACCACGACGCTAAGAATGTCGCGGTGGTAGACTTCTTTTTACATTTTAGCCCCCAGACTCACGAAAACCAGTGGTGTCTTGCCGCTGGCTCAAGTTTCGCCACAGACCATGACAGACTTCAAATTTTGGCGGTGTTTGACAATGGCCAAGGTGTCGGGAGCCTCTGCGGATCAGATCCTGTCGTTTTGATGGTTTTGGTCCAGCTTGACGGTGAACAGCTTCGCATTCGTAAAAAGGATGCGGTCCCATCGCTGACCTGCGGCCTTACGCATGAGTTGGTGGCATCTTTGCAGTCGTTCGCGCTTGTTTTCGTCCGTGAGAGGCTGAACTTTTTGGAGCTTGTACGGCTTGAGTCTAAGGCTCTTCTTCGAACAAATTCATGTTATATTCCACTTTAACGGGCTTTCATAGCATCGGTCGAAAAATGAGCTTGGTGTGAGATTTCTTAAAAGACTTTTTACCCAAACTTTAAAAATTATATAAATTATTTTTAATATATTGCTCATTTAATAAAAGAAAGCCATAAGTCGAAAACACGATTTTTGAGTTAATGATGCAGAAATGTTGATTATGTGCTTATCTATGTTTTGTAAAAATGTCATCATCCGAGAAGAGCATACGTACGACCGCTTGATTTGCGATTTTATGAGATATAAGTAGTAAATGAGCTATATATTCAAAGCTGAGATTTATTTATCTTATTTAGATAAGAAATATTCACAGCTACATAAATAATACAATATATTTAGAATTTAAGTCATTTCGGATTTTATATGGATTGGATATTTTTATACCCGTTACTTAAAAAATAAGTAAAAGGGTATATTGTGTTCGTTGGAATGTATGTAACAGGGAGAAGGAGGCGTCTCCGACCCTATAAAGTATATATATTCTTGATCAGCATCAACAGTATCAACGAGTCGATATAGCCATGTGTTTCTGTCCGTCTGTGTGAGCGCCTAAATCTCAGAGACTATAAGAGATAGAGATACCAAACTTTCACCCACAGACTTTAAATGCGTTGGAGTAGGTCAAGTTTGTTTCAAATTTTTATCACCTCCCATGCCGCCCCCGCAAATCGCGAATAAGCGTTCGTTTGTCTGTATAAACCACAGTATCTCAGAGACTATAAGAGATAGAGTGACAAAATTTGGCACACAGATTTCTATAAGCCCCACGCAAATCAAGTTTGTTTCAAATTTAAGTCATGCCCCCTTCCTCCCCACAAATTGCGAAAAACCACCACACCCACACTTTTTAAGATAATACGTTTTTTGTGGCTATTAGAGTTGCAAGATGCTTTTATCTATTATCCTACTTAATCGCAGCAAGATCAGACAAGTAGAACAGCAGTATTAACGTGACACGTTCTTGAAGCAAAATTCGCTCCTTAGAGTATGCAATAGTTTTAATATTGTAAGACTTAATAAAAACGCATCAAATAATTCTCAACTGGTTCTAGGTCTAGGTCTAGGCTCTGGTCGACTCAGTACTGACTCAGGCTGATGTTAGAACATCTCTTGCTCCTTGTATGTGTTCTGTGTTGTTGTCAGTCCACAAAGACACACAAATTTTTCTTTCCTTAAATAAATTTCAACCCAATTATTTATAATTTCTAGCTCTGCAAAAGCTTTTTTTTTTTTGAACTTGAAGCAGTTGATTCGTGATCTTAACCTGAAGCAGTTGTTTCATGTTCTTAACGTGAAGCACTTGCTAGTATGATAACTAAAGTTGATAACCAAAAACCGTTGTTAACATGAATAAGTTGATACAAAGTTTTTTGCATCATTTTTCCTCATTGGTCTTTAGAGAATATTATGTAGACCAGAAAGGATGGTTCAAATATTAAGCTATTAAGAATTTTTTGTTACAACCTGAAGCAGTTGCTACATAAAAGGTTGTTATAAAATAACTGCATTGTACAATTGTGAACATGAAGCAGTTGATAACCAATACCAGCTTTTAACCTGAAGAAGCTTTTAATATTCGAATTTGGACAAAAGTTTTCCTTCTCGATTTTCATAATTCCTAATAATTGATTTGAAAGTCAGACTATAATTAATGCTACCAAGCATGTTTCCAAGTGTGCGAAAAATTTCGTTAAGTAATAAGCCGTTTTTCTTTCTCTTTCCCTATTTAATTCTTTCTTTTTCCCTATTTAATTCTTCCATTTTTCCTATTTAATTCTAAATTTATTAGTTTGTTTAATTCGTGGCGGGTCGTGAGTGTTTCTTTTTAGAAAATTGATGACAAAGCGAACCTTTTCGAAGCCATCATCTCAAGTATCATTAAGATAAGATTTTCTTTTTTTCTATTTTACGAAAGGTGCAGTGTCTCGTAATTTCTTTTGAAGACTGCTATATACGCACATATACTTCATTTACTTTATTAAAGCTATAATTCTATATAGATAATATTTTCAGATTTATATTATTATATATTGCATGATATTTATTTCTTATCAAATAAAATTTTACACGGTATTTATAATAAAATAATTTTAAAATGCCTCGTTTAAATAGGCTAACTGCTTCTCAACGATCTCAGAGACGCTGGCTAAGGAATACGTTGCATAGGTATAACTCGAGCATAGGGATAACTCGAGCATAGGGATAACTCTGAAAATGCAGATATAGAAAGGCATAGTAACGCAGTGTCCCAGCGAGAACGTAGGGCAAATGAAGAAGTAAGAGCGAATGAACAAGTCAGTGACCGTCAGCGGAGATCACTGAGGCGGCGGTTTAGTGCCCGTGTTAGAGCAGGGGAACAAGCAGCTAATACAGTAGCTCCATCTCATATTAGACAGGAGACAATTGTTAGGCAGGAAGAACAGGGAAACGATACACAACGTTGTCGGTATAGAAGGCTTAACCTTGTTATTCGAGCAGCAGAGCAGGCTGAGAACACGGAGGCCCATAGAAACAGTCGATCCAATGCAGAAAGTAGGGCCATGGATCAAACACTAGATACCATACGTCGTTACAATAGAATACAAGATGAAGAATATAGAGAGTTAGAGCAAGCTGACAACACAGAGGCCCACAGGAATACACGGTCAAATTCAGTAGTTAGAGCCAGAAAGCAAGAAGTAGATACACAGCGTCGTCGGTTTAGAAGGCTTAGCCCTGAAATTAGAGTAGCAGAGCAGGTAAATAACGCGGAAGCTCATAGGAATAAGCGATCAAGGGAAGAAGTTAGGACCAGAGAGCAGGCAGTTGATGAAGCTCATAGGAATAGGCGAACAAGGGAAGAAGTTAGGACCAGAGAGCAGGCAGTTGATACACAGCGTCGTAGGTCTAGAAGGCTTAACCCTGAAATTAGAGTAGCAGAGCAGGTTTATAACACGGAAGCTCATAGGAATGGGCGATCAAGGGAAGTACAGGACCGTGTATTAGAAAGACAAAGAGATAGGATAAAAAGAGCCCAGGCTAGAAATGATAGAGCTCGGAGGGCAATGGAGCGGGCACGAAACTTTTTTTTCTCAAAGGCGTGCAAGTGAAACTGCATTCGATGCAAATAGGATTATCAGTCAAAGAGTGAGTCAGTTTAGGAGCCTAAGTGCCAATAGGCAAGCTGAAAACGAGCGGAATGCTGCTCGTATTCGACAAGACAGGTTAAATAATTCTCCAGATAATAGAGAAAGAACACCCACTACTTTAGCTCAGGAGTTAGTTGCATTTAATAGGATAATCAAACTGGGACCTGATCAGATTTGCCTGTCTTGTAAGGGTCTATGGTCTCCCAAGCAAGTTTGTGATTTGACTCGAAGCTCTTTAGAAAGAGATTACGAGCTCTCTGCAGAGATTTTCAATCTCAAAAGCCAACTTCTTCTTCCCATTAGTGACAAGTTAAAAT
Organism: Drosophila innubila; assembly: GCF_004354385.1. NCBI lineage: Eukaryota > Metazoa > Arthropoda > Insecta > Diptera > Drosophilidae > Drosophila > Drosophila innubila. Next base: position 2,425,032 of record NW_022995373.1, read on the forward strand.
TTTGTAAAACTTGTCACAAAAGTATCAAACAAAATCAGAGCTCGCAAATAACCGTTAACCGATTTGAGCAACGCAGTCTGTACAATGACAAAACAGAAACAAACACAGCACACACGATCTCTCTCTGAGCGAAACACTTTTTTTATTTTGATTTCGCTCTTTGGTCCGAGTGTTCGGCTCAACCGAACAAACGAATCGGTCTCTGCATAACAACTCAGTGGGGACACTTTTAAGTGAGCGCTCAATGCAAAACTGTTTTTAAAAGACCACTGCGCGATAAGTGTCTCCAAAAAGTGTTTTTTCTTGCTGTATGCCAGAAAGAGAAAAGAAGATGCCTGATCCATTCATGTGCATAACTGTTTTGTAGGAAAGGAAGAAAATACAGACCCCTTACTTAAAAAAAGTACAGGGGTCTATTGGGTTTGTTTTAACCGAATATGTGCGTAACAGGCAGAAGGAGGCGTGGCAGACCCCATAAAGTATATATATTCTTGATCAGCATCAATAACCGAGTCAATATAGCAATGTCCGTCTGTCTGTCTGTCTGTTTGTCTGTCTGTATGAACACCTAGATCTCGGAGACTATAAGAGATAGAGACACCAAACTTGGTATGTAGGTTCCTCTATATTGCAAGCAGATCAAGTTTATTTCAAAATTCGGCCACGCCCCCTTTATCGCCCACAAATCGAAAAACAAAATTTCATTTCCAAATTATAAGAACAATATAAAAGCTTGTGACACCAAATTTGTTATGAAAATTCCTCTATCTTGGAGGCAGGTCAAGTTTGTTTCTTTTTTAAATCGGACCACTATATCATATAGCGCCCATAGGAACAATCGGTCGAAAATCAAGTTTTAGTATGAAGAACTTTTTTGTTTAATGACATATTGTAATTAAACTGATACAATCAGCATATGACTTGGTTGTATATAACCTGTCCAAAGTTGGATCAAATCAGAGCACTATATCATGTAGCTGTCATAGGGCCGATCGGGCGAAAACAAGTCTTAGTATGAAAACCTTTTTTGTTTTTTGAGATATCGTAACCAAACTGAAAGAATATACATAAAACTTGGTTTAATATATCCTGTTTAAAGTTGGTTCAAATCGGACCACTATATCATGTAGCTGTCATAGGGCCGATCAGGCGAAAACAAGTCTTAGTATGAAAAACTTTTTTGTTTTATGAGACATTGTTAATTAAATTGATAGAATATGCATTTAAGTTAACTAAATATTATTTAATTTTTTCATAATTAGTTTTTTCCATGGTAAGTACGGGGTCTACGACAGTCGAGTATACTCGACTGTAGCACCGGCCGACTAATTTTATTTTGTATTCAGCTTAACCATTAACAAATGACGCCTAAGATTTGTGATGTGCTTTCCACTCAGCTTAACACCACACACATTGCAAATCGATTTTCCTTCATCAAATTTGAAAAATAGGTACACTTTTTTATTTTCTTCACGACCCATTGCTTATCTATGCATTTGCATCTTTCGCCAAATCATATAAAAATACGACTGAATCGAAACTTAAGCACAAGCAAGTCACACAGACACACGCATACATACAACAAGATTGTTTTTGTCCGATCAAAGTAGTCAGCGAGAGACTAGACGAAAGAGAACACAAAAAAAAGTGTCTTGCTCTGAGAGAAACAGTTGTTGAGCGAAACACTTTTGAGTGTGGAGGAAGGATTGATTACTCCACGCCTTCCATTTATGGTTATTAAAGCAATAGGTTGTGAACGACAGAGTGCCATTAAAGGAGCTGTTGTTAATGTTCCTATTTCAGTAACCAGAATTGTTACAACCCTTCCACGAGCTTTCCATAAGGCCGAGGTAGTTCAACTCTCTTACGAGGACTTCACATTTGCTTTAAGATCTGGTTTGAAAAAACCTCAAATTTTTCCAAAGAGGACATTTGCAAAAATTAATGTGAATGCCTCCAATAAGCACCTTCTTTCTATGCAAAGGGCAAATATGGATATTCAATTTATAATGGATCCATATGCTTGCTGATGTTATATAATCAATTTTATTAACAAATCACAGAGGGGCATTTCAAAACTGATGCGTGAAGCCGTTAATGAAATTCAAAGAGGCAATTTGACCATCAGACAAAAACTTCAATTTATTGGCTTTGTCTGAAAGCAGCAATAAATGCAAGCATATTAATACGTTTCCACCGGATCAACGTGTTCGTGTGCTCTTACCCGCTAATATCCTTCAAAATATGCCTCAGGACTCAACTGACATATTTGTAAAAGGATTACACGAAAAATATATACAAAGACCAGATTTCCTTGAAAGTAAGTGCTTAGCCAATTTTGCTGCAAATTACGAGATCAGTAAGACATCTAAAACGTCTAGACAACGGGGAAATAGTTACAATGAAGGTAATGAAGGTGATGATGGAGACCTAGGTGGTTATGACGCTCTTCGCGATGCTACTGGTTTTATCAGAGAAAGGAGACAGCCTTGCATTATAAAGCATAGGTCATTTAATATTAACACGGAAAGGCCTAATTATTTTAGAGTCTTATCAATGTTATATTTTCCGTGGAGAAATAAAGAGGAAGAGTTAGCTGGCAGAAATTGTGAGGAGCTTTATAACCTGAATGAGGCTACAATCAAAGTTAATTTTCAAAAATATAAGGCTTTAGACAATTTAGACGACACGCTTAGAATGGCCATGGAGGTAAAGCATGAGGACAATGTAGATGGGGAGGCTGCGGTTGATAATTTAGTTGACAACAATCAAATTGAAGAACCGGATGGTAATCTCCGAATTGTATAGATGCCGCCAATTGTTTCTCCTGAAACTCTGGCAAGTTTAGTTAGACCTTTAAATTTAAAGCAAAAAACTTTTTTAACCCATGTCCTTCATAATGTTAGTAATAGCCATAATTCTTATGAGTTCGTAGGCGGTGGAGCAGGGGTCGGTAAAAGTAGACTTATAGCGACATTATATCAGTCTCTTTCACTTGAATATAATCGTAGAGTAGGATGTGACCCAGCAACAACAAAAATTCTACTGTGTGCTCCCACAGGAAAAGCTGCGTTTGGAATTGGTGGCTCTACATTTCATTCCATGTTTTCGCTCACTGTTAATCAAGCTGGATCGGCGTTTAAGAGCTTAGGTCCGGATTTGTTAAACCACATTCGTTTTAGATTAATGGATCTCAAAGTTCTAATAATCGACGAAATTTCTATGGTCGGAGCGAAAATGTTTTCCTATTTGGATTGTCGCCTTAAACAAATATTCTCCAATAACGACATTGCATTTTGAGAAATTTCTGTTATCGTGTTTGCCGATCTTAGACAACTGCGACCAGTTGGTGATCGATGGATTTTTCAATCCATCACAGCATCCCATAATCCATATAGTGCTATTGTTGGTTCTACTTTGTGGGATAATTTTAGATACTTTGAACTGACAGAAATAATGTTCCAGCGAGATGACCAGCCATTTGCAATTGCACTCAATAACATGGGGTCCGGTCAAGTGTCGTCAGACGACATTGTTCTACTTAGATCCCGCATTTGCGATGCAAGTCAAGTTTTGGGTGATGCAATTAACCTTTTTCAAGTAATCAGGAGACTGATTCTTATAATAGAGAAAAACTATCATAAATTCCTACTGAGCAATATATGTCGGAAGCTATAGATTCTGTTAAAGCCACTCATCTTAGCTCAGAGACTAGGAACAGATGTCTAGAGTCTGTTAAGAATTTCAAAACATCTGATACACAAGGATTGTGTACTTCATTGATTTTGAAAACCACAGCCAAATATATGGTAACTGTGAATACAGACACTTCCGATGGCCTTGTGAATGGAGCTTCTGGCGTTCTAAAAGAGATTGGATTCAGTTCAACTAATACTCCAGATGTTCTATGGATCTCTTTTCTTGATGATAGCGTAGGTGTTAGTGCACGGGCTCAGTGCAGTCATCGAGTGGAAAACTTATGGACCCCTATTCATAATACTATAAATAAAAAGCAGTTTCCGGTTGTACCAGCCGAGGCAATAACGATCCACAAGAGTCAAGGAGCTACATATAGCCAAGTTGTGGTTCACACTAGTCCGGAATGCGAAGAGAAGCATTATATGTGGCCTGTAGTAGAGCGACAAGTGCTTCTGGTCTTTTTATAGTTGGACAATTCAATCCACCAAGATCTAATCAGCAATCAGCTTCAGAAAGAGCGCTTCGAGAATTACGATCCGAAAAATTACTTCAAACGCACTTCAACTGTTTATTTAATGGTTCAAGTTTGAATATTTTCTTTCATAATACGGAAAGTTTGCACTGCCACATAAATGATGTGTGTGCAGATCTGCTAATGCTCCAATCTTCTATTTTGTGTTTTGTTGAGGCTTCTACATACTCAAACGAAACATACAATATTCCTGGCTTTAATACAGCAGTGCGACTAGATGGCCAGTCCCTAGCTCACGGAAATCGACCAAAGAGAGGCATTCTCATATTTATTCAAACTGATCTTTTTGAGAATATCAGTTTTTCTACTAGTGATCGCATTTATGCTAATAGTAGGAACTTGACTTCTCCAGTGTTTGAACATGCCATTTTCAAATACAGGTCATTTGGATTTCTTATAGTCTACAAAAGTCCAAACTATCCGTGACTTAAATTCGAAAGGGAGTTTAAAGAGCTATTTGAATCGCATTCCCTTTTAAACACAGACATATAAGTGTTAGGAGATTTCAATTTATGTCTTCACTCGATTACAGGTTGTTGAATTTTTGATGACTTAGTGAATTCCAATGGCTGTACTTCGTTCTTAGACCTAGCAACATCCACAACAAATGGTAATTCCCATATTGATTGGGCATTTTCAAATACCTCCGACAGCAGTGCCCGCACTTTTGAAACTACATATAGTTATCATAGCGGAATTATAGTCACTGCAACTGAGCCCACACCTTAGAGAAATAAAATACGTAGTTATATACATTTGAATAATTTTCTGAACGGTGTATTTATTATTGTTAGATGGTTATTTTTAGGCAAACTTTTTTTTAATTATTATTATTAGATGGTTATTATTATTAGATGGCTATTATTATTAGATGGTTATTTTTTTAGGAGGGAGGATGGGCAATAGCATACAAGGTAAAATGACTTAGTGCATTCGACTTAATGCCTCATGATCCTTGTCCCTGCTATTCTCAAGTCGACGCACTACCTCCACGTGATTCCTCCTGGATTGTCACCTAGTACCCGCTGGGTGGCAAGCTAAAGCACGCGGCGAGGAGGCAAATTAAACAACAGTCCATGCCCCAATAGGGGATTCAGGCAATATAAAATAATAAAAATTAATAAAATAATAAATTTTATACATATTTAAGTTAAGTAAAGGATATTCTATAGTCGGGATCTTGACTATAGCCTTTCCCACTTGTTTGAGCGTCGCTTAAGATATGATTCATTAATATCTATGGAGAATAATATCAATATAATAAAATTCTATATCTATGCATATCTTTCTTGATTTTTATGACTTCCTTGTAGAGCGACATGACCTTTAGTATGAACATTTTTTGTATTTTTTGAGATATCGTAGCCAAGCTCACAAAAAATTAATAAAATCAGATTACTGTTTCATATAGCTGCCATAGGAACGATCGGTCAGAAATATATCTTTAGTATGAAAAGTTGTGTTATTTCTTGAGATATATCAACCAATCGCACGTGTGGTATATCTTGTAATGTGTTATATATCCCTACCAAATTTTCTCAAATCGGATCACTATTCAATATAGCAGCAATAGGAACGATCGGTCGAAAATCCACCTTCATTATGAAAAACTTTTTATTATCTAAGATATTTTAACCAAACTCACAAATGCTCTATGTAGTCCTTTACATCTTCACCAATTTTGGTTTGAATCTGTCCACTATATCATATAGCTGGCATAGGACCGATCGATCTAAAATCAAGTTTAAGTATGAAAAACTATTTGGTATTTTGCAAAATATCTTAATTTTATAAATAGAATAAGCATATAAGTTGGTCTTATGCATAAGTTGGTTCAAATCGATCCACTATATCATATAGCTGTCGATCGATACAAAATGAAGTTTTAGTATAAAAAACTTTTTTATTTTTGGAGATATCTCAATCAAACTCATGAATTAGGTATTTTTAATTACCCTTTACATCCTTACCAAATTTGGTTGAAATCGGAGCTCTATGTCATATAGCTGCCATAGCACAGTGGTCGATTTGGCCGATTTAGCGTTACGAAATGAAATTTTTCGATCTTTGAAATCTACCAAAATTTGATTTTCCGCCGATACCATAATGATCAATTAGCATAAAAATGTTATCTTTATATTTTTAATCAATATTTTTGATCAGTTGTGAACTATGAAAGTCAACATATGTAAACACAGCTGTGACAAAAAGGATTTCCAACCTTTTTTATAGCTGCACACATTGTCGTAAAAAATTGTTGAATTTCATTATACGCAACTTGTTTTTGGATTTTATAAAAGTTAAAGGTATGTAATTAAAGAAAAAAAAAATTGTTTTGTGACCTATGCATATGTTTTATATTATTAATTTGGGTCTTAAAATTGCAACCTTTGTAACAACCTTTTTGTGAGTAAGTCTTAACTTTCGTGAAGTAAAACTTTGTGGGACTATCGTGGACTACAGTAATTTTGAGTTTATCTGAAAATTTGGATCGTTTTCTGCGTAAATTGACCAAAATGAGCTGCAGCAGTCTGCCGCTGTTGAAACTGTTGATCATTACAGTAACCATGTTTAGGTGAAAAACCCTGAATAAGCCAAATAACTCAGATTCGAATTTGAGCACCAACTCTGAGTAATTTTTTCTATATATATAAAACTTGTTAAATTTTCAACAAATAAATAAAAAAAAAAAATTTTTTTCTTTTTAAATTAAAAATTTTTTTTTTACTTTTTAAAAATAAAAAATATTAAAATAAAATTAATTTGTTTTTTTTTATGGGCTTTTAGGTCAAAATTATACACAAAAAAAAAATTTGAAAAAAGCTTAAAGCAAACTGATACAAAAAACATATGACTTGGTTTTATATATCCTGTCCAAAGTTGGTATATATATAACTGTCATAGGACCGTTCTACTTAAAATACGCGTCGATTGATACCTCAATCACCCAAACTGATAACTGGTTCAAAAGATAAATAAATTTGAAAGTTTAGTGGACTTCAAAATGAAATGAAAAGTCAGTTTGTTTGTCTGTTTGTCTGTTTGCATCAAAGCGCTAAAGAAGCTTAAATGTAATGATGGGATTGATTCCTTTTCAAAAATCTAGAAATGTTTGTTCACGATTTTTCAATTTCCGAGTTTAGGGAACGCTAAATCCCAAAATTGAAACCTCAACAGTTTCCAAACCATAGAAGCTACAGATATGTTCTATATCATTAGAAAGGTGTTTGAGGGCTTTTAGGCGTACCTAAATTTTTTTCTAAAGTACTCAGGTAACATTTTACAGGTGAAATCAAGTTTTTAGCTTACATTTTGGCGATTTCTGACAATAAGGCTCTAACGATTTTTGTTAAATTTTAATATGTTGTAATACGTACAATTTCGTGTTTTTTGGTATATGAAACATAAATTTTGGTTGAGGGGTTCGGAAGATATTACCTGTTAAGTGAATAAATACATTTATCTATCTGTCGAAAATCACGTTTTAGTACGAAAAACTTTTTTGGTTTTATGAGATATCTCAACCAAAATGATACAATATGCATTTAACTTGGTTTTATATATTCTGACCAAAGTTGGTTAAAATCGGACCACTATATCATATAGCTGTCATAGGACCGATCGGGTAAAAATTAGGTTTTAGTATGAAAAACTTGTTTGTTTAATGAGAAATCTTAACCAAACTAATACAATATGCATTTAACTTGGTTTTATATATCCTGACCAAAGTTGGTTCAAATCGGACCACTATATCATATAGCTGTCATAGGACCGATCGGTCCAATATTAAGTCTTAGTATGAAAAACTTTTTTATTTTACTAGATATCGTAACCAAACTAATAGAATATGCATTTATTTAAGACTTATATATCCTGAACAAAGTTGGTTCTAATCGGAACCACTATATCATATAGTTGTCATAGGACCGATCGGGTGAAATCCAAGTCTTAGTATGAAAAACTTTTTTTCATAGTAAGTACGAGGTCTCCGACAGTATAGTATGCTCAGCTAGCAACGCGAGTAAAGCGAGCAGGGTGGCCCCCTAGTTTTTCTTTAGAATTAAGAAAAAAAATTTTTAAATATGAAATACGTTCAACAACTAAATTTTATATTTTACTATTTGCCTGCATTAATGATAAAGTTACAATGTCAAAGAAAGGCAATTGCTGATATCCACAGCTTTAGTCTGACGAGTACTAGACTAGCTTGATGAGAATTGAAGCTTGTTTCGAATATATCTGGCACTGCGCAAAAAAAGTTATTTTTATGTACAAAGAAGATCACCCTTTTACTCACAGTACGAATGCCAATTCGTTTTTTTATATTAATTTATATTTTTTATTTAAAATTTTAGATTAAACTGAATTTTGTTCGTCCACAAAATTGATATCAGAAATTTTGGGTCTAGAAATTGCTTTCGTCACTAGACTTTACCTCGTTTGAGGTTTTTTTTGTGGGATAAGAGATAGAGACACCAAACTTGGTATGTAGGTTCCTCTATATTGCAAAGCAGATCAAGTTTGTTTCAAAATTGCCACGCCCCCCTTTATCGCCACAAATCGAAAAAAAAATTTCATATCCAAATTATAAGAACAATATAAAAGCTAGTGACACCAAATTTGGTATGTAGACTTCTATCTTGGAGGCAGGTCAAGTTTGTTTCTTTTTGAATCGGACCACTATATCATATAGCGCCCATAGGAACAATCGGTCGAAAATCAAGTTTTAGTATGAAAAACTTTTTTGTTTAATGAGATATTGTAATTAAACTGATACAATAAGCATATGACTTAGTATGAACAACTTGTTTTTTGAGATATCGTAACCAAACTGATAGAATATACATAAAACTTGGTTTTATATATCCTGTTCAAAGTTGGTTCAAATCGGGCCACTATATCATATAGCTGTCATTGGACCGATCGGGCGAAAATCAAGTCTTAGTATGAAAAACTTTTTTGTTTTATGAGATATTGTAACCAAACTGGTAGAATATAAATAAAACTTGTCATGACCGATCAAGAAAATCAAGTCTTAGTATGAACAACTTTTTTGTTTTTTGAGATATCGTAACCAAACTGATAGAAAATACATAAAACTTGGTTTAATATATCCTGTTTAAAGTTGGTTCAAATCGGAACACTATATCATATAGCTGTCATAGGACCGATCGGGCGAAAATCAAGTCTTAGTATGAAAAACTTTTTTGTTTTATGAGATATTGTAACCAAACTGGTAGAATATAAATAAAACTTGGTTTTAAATAACCTGTCTAAAGTTGGATCAAATCGGAGCACTATATCATGTAGTTGTCATACGGCCGATCGGGCGAAAATCAATCGTTTTTCGAAAATCAATCACATGGGTCAGCTTTAAATGGCCTACCCTGTATAGTTAACAAAATTTTAAAAAACTGGGGGGCTTCATTTGCGAAAAATAAATTACTGTTATATTTCAATAATTCGGACTCTTGCTAAATAGGGCAACTTGAAGTTTCGGACACTCAATTTTTATCTATAAAAAATATTTTTCAACTCGAGCACCACACAAATTTATTGATTCTGAAAAGGCATTTCAGCTGCAGTTTCTGTCATTCAAGAGCCAAGGGTTGTTATTTCTAACATTGGGTTTATTCGACAGGTTTTTTAATCAGTAATGCCTTCTTTACTTTTGATGAAGTTCAGTAATCAGTACCTACTGAATGACATGATAGCTTCTTGTACAAATAGGACTACTACGTTTTTTCACCGTTCGTACGAAGCAATTATTATTAGTTATTTGAGAAGAATTTAACATTTTTTGTTGTTGGAAATTTCCTTTTGAATGTTATAAGTAGCAACAAATTTATATAACATAAAATTTTTTTAAAAGAGAAACGAACATTTATATTCTCCTTGTGAGTTTGGTTGAGATAACTTAAAAAACAACAAAAATTTGTATACTAAAGCTTATTGTGAACACGATTGTTCCTATGGCAGCTATGTATATTATATATCAAATATCTACATAAAATCTTGCCTGCTGTGAAAAATAAACACGCGCCTTATTGCACCTGGGTCTAACACATCATCCTTTGCTCTACTTAGGTGCTAAGCTCGCCAGTTGACCAAATACTGCTATATGTAAATCCAAATAACATTTTTTGAAAGAGAAACGAATAATTATATTCACGCTGCCCGCTGCCTCTGCAATTGGACTTTGGGAAAATCGCCAGATTTGGCGGAAAAGGCTTATTTTGGGGGAAAAATATAGATTTGATAGAAAAATTTGGGACTTGGCGTGCAAAAGCAAATTAGTGAGTTTGGTTGAGATAAATTAAAAAAAAAAAAAGTTTTTCATATTTGAGTTATTTGGTTCCTTGTGCTGTTGTTGTTGTTGTTTTTGTTGCTGTCTGCCTTGCTGCTGTTGTTCTTGGCCATAACAATATGTCTGTTGCTGTGGCTGCAAATTGGGCTGCAGCGCACCCACCGATCTTTCGCCGAGAAAATTCATTTTTATCTATTAGAAATGGGTATCGATATTTATTGATGCAAAGAAGCGAAACTTTTGCAAAGTAAATATCGATATGACGTTCAAAGTGATGTATCGATAAACATACTAAATGCGCCATTTTTTAATTACAAATTTACAAACAATTCGGTTTATTTAGCTTTAGCTTCCTTAGAGAACCTTTAACAGCTGCTAAGAAAATATGATATGCTGCAGCCCTAGGTTTGGTTTTCTTTGGTCTTAACAAAAACAAAAAAAAAAACCACAACAAAAATAAGAATGTAGCAACACAAATAATTTATTAAAATCATATTATTAACACAGCATGTTAACAGCAGCGTTGGCATCTTTTAAACAAATTTTATGTTGCAGCCCTTTGAGATTTTGTGCTAGATTTATAAAAAGAATAACAATGAATAAGCAGCATAAAAAACAACAATAAAAATGCAAAATGTTTCAATATTTTATTTTAAAAAATATTAATAAAATAAAAAATATTAAAAAAAAAATGAAATTAAAACATGAAAATAATCCCTTGCCTTGTCGAGGACTCGATCCTCCTATACACCATCCTCTGCGCCACCTAGGTGCTGAGGCCATCGCGTAACTAAACACCAATAAATAAACATTGAAAATAAACGCGAACTGGACGATTGAAAATCTCGTCTTAAACGCAGATGAATTTGTCATATCTGTGGGTTAAAATTTCAAACTTGTATCTTGAGCCGTTTGGCCGGTACAATGCTCAGTCAGTTGGACATACAACAACATATATATATATTATTATATGCTTTTTTACTCAATTTATAAATTAATTTAATTTAAATAAATAAATTTAATATATCTCAACAAATTTATTGACACATGAAAGCAATGATTTTTTGTTTTTTTTTTTTTTTTTTGAGGAACCCTAACAATTGCTTTTGGGTTGCTTTGGCGCTGCGAGAGATTTGTAGAACACAAATTATTAAATTTTGTAATTGAGTAATAGCTATTTACATGTCAAAACTTTGATCTCGATGTTCACAAAATGCAATTTCGATGGTATATAAAAAATTGGTCAAAAACTTTGATGCATCGATGGTGTCCGATGTTTTCAAAAAAATTGTTTTCTTACGTTGTTTAATTTAATAATAACAAAATAATAATAAAGCTTTGATGTCGTTTATCTTTATCTAATATAATTTAATTAAAAATATGTTTCAAAAAATGTGTTTCATAACATTAACAAAAATTTAAACAATGCATTCCACTTAGCAGTATTTTTAAATTCGTATCAAATCAGTATTTTTGATTTAAATTGCTTAAAATAAATATAATAATGCTTTCGTAGCAGTCTTTAAAAATAATATTAAGGCAGTGTTTTCGTTTTAAATTGCTTAAAATAAAAACAAATGGTAAAGGTTATAGTCGAGATTCCGACTATAGGATACCCGTTACTTAACTTAAACATGTATAAAAGTATTTTTTTAAGAATTTTTTTTTAGAAAAAAGGCTTTTATTATTATTAATTTTTATTATTTTATATTGCCTTAATCCCCTATTGGGACATGGACTTTTGTTCAATTTGCCTCCTCGCCGCGCGCTTTAGTTTGCCACCCAGCGGATGCTAGGTGGTAATTTTTCCTTGTATGCTATTCCCCATCCTCCCTCCTAAAAAAATAACCATCTAATAATAATAACCATCTAACAATAATAAATAATAAAGTTTACCTAAAAATAACCATCTAACAATAATAAATACACCGTTGAGAAAATTATTCAGATGTATATGAATACGTATTGTACTTGCTCAGTTGCAGTGACTATAATTCCGCTATGATAACTATATGTAGTTTCTAAAGTGCGGGCACTGCTGTCGGAGGTATTTGAATCACCATTTGTTGTGGATGTTGCAATGTCAAACAACGAAGTACAGCATTTGGAATTCACTAAGAAATCAAATATTCTTCCACAACAACCTGTAATCGAGTGAAGACATAAATTGAAATCTCCTAACACTAATATGTCCGTGTTTAAAAGGGAATGCGATTCAAATAGCTCTTTAAACTCCTTTCGAGTTTAAGTCACGGATAGTTTGGACTTTTGTAGACTATAAGAAATCCAAATGACCTGTATTTGAAAATGGCATGTTCAAACACTGGAGAAGTCAAGTTCCTACTATTAGCATAAATGCGATCACTAGTAGAAAACTGATATTCTCAAAAGATCAGTTTGAATAAATATGAGAATGCCTCTCTTTGGTCGATTTCCGTGAGCTAGGACTGGCCATCTAGTCGCACTGCTGTATTAAAGCCAGGAATATTGTATGTTTCGTTTGAGTATGTAGAAGCCTCAACAAAACACAAAATAGAAGATTGGAGCATTAGCAGATCTGCACACATCGTTTATGTGGCAGTGCAACTTTCCGTATTATGAAAGAAAATATTCAAACTTGAACCATTAAATAAACAGTTGAAGTGCGTTTGAAGTAATTTTCGGATCGTAATTCTCGAAGCGCTCTTTCTGAAGCTGATTGCTGATTAGATCTTGGTGGATTGAATTGTCCAACTATAAAAGACCAGAAGCACTTGTCGCTCTACACAGGCCACATATAATGCTTCTTGGCTATATGTATCCTGACTCTTGTGGATCGTTATTGCCTCGGCTGGTACAACCGGAAACTGCTTTCGATCGATTGTAATCTGCTCGTTGGAGCGAAATTGAAAACAATTAATAGTTTTATGAATAAAGGTCCATAAGTTTTCCACTCGATGACTGCACTGAGCCCGTGCACTAACACCTACGCTATCATCAAGAAAAGAGATCCATAGAACATCTGGAGTATTAGTTGAACTGAATCCAATCTCTTTTAGAACGCCAGAAGCTCCATTCACAAGGCCATCAGAAGTGTCTGTATTCACAGTTACCATATATTTGGCTGTGGTTTTCAAAATCAATGAAGTACACAATCTTGTGTATCAGATGTTTTGAAATTCTTAACAGACTCTAGACATCTGTTCCTAGTCTCTGAGCTAAGATGAGTGGCTTTAACAGAATCTATAGCTTCCGACATATATTGCTCAGTAGGAATTTATGATAGTTTTCTCTATTATAAGAATCAGTCTCCTGATTACTTGAAAAAGGTTAATTGCATCACCCAAAACTTGACTTGCATCGCAAATGCGGGATCTAAGTAGAACAATGTCGTCTGACGACACTTGACCAGACCCCATGTTATTGAGTGCAATTGCAAATGGCTGGTCATCTCGCTGGAACATTATTTCTGTCAGTTCAAAGTATCTAAAATTATCCCACAAAGTAGAACCAACAATAGCACTATATGGATTATGGGATGCTGTGATGGATTGAAAATCCATCGATCACCAACTGGTCGCAGTTGTCTAAGATCGGCAAACACGATAACAGAAATTTCTCAAAATGCAATGTCGTTATTGGAGAATATTTGTTTAAGGCGACAATCCAAATAGGAAAACATTTTCGCTCCGACCATAGAAATTTCGTCGATTATTAGAACTTTGAGATCCATTAATCTAAAACGAATGTGGTTTAACAAATCCGGACCTAAGCTCTTAAACGCCGATCCAGCTTGATTAACAGTGAGCGAAAACATGGAATGAAATGTAGAGCCACCAATTCCAAACGCAGCTTTTCCTGTGGGAGCACACAGTAGAATTTTTGTTGTTGCTGGGTCACATCCTACTCTACGATTATATTCAAGTGAAAGAGACTGATATAATGTCGCTATAAGTCTACTTTTACCGACCCCTGCTCCACCGCCTACGAACTCATAAGAATTATGGCTATTACTAACATTATGAAGGACATGGGTTAAAAAAGTTTTTTGCTTTAAATTTAAAGATCTTACTAAACTTGCCAGAGTTTCAGGAGAAACAATTGGCGGCATCTTGTCAACTAAATTAACAACATTCACTTGCGAAGATATCTCTGGTATTGCCAATGCCCTAAATTCCTTATCAGCTGCAGCCTCCCCATCTACATTGTCCTCATGCTTTACCTAAATGGCCATTCTAAGCGTGTCGTCTAAATTGTCTATAGCCTTATATTTTGAAAATTAACTTTGATTGTAGCCTCATGCAGGTTATAAAGCTCCTCACAATTTCTGCCAGCTAACTCTTCCTCTTGATTCTCCACGGAAAATATAACATTGATAAG